>NC_036863.1:37583706-37629872 GCF_002910315.2 Salvelinus sp. IW2-2015 | reverse complement strand
AAGCTGCCAGTTGAGGACTTGTGAGGTGTCTGTTTCTCAAACTACACACTAATGTACTTGTCCTCTTGCTCAGTTGTGCACCGGGGCCTCCCACTCCTCTTTCTATTCTGGTTATAGCCAGTTTGCGCTGTTCTGTGAAGGGAGTAGTACACAGCGTTGTACTAGATCATCAGTCTTTTGGCAATTACTCGCATGGAATAGCCTTCATTTCTCAGAAAAATAATAAACTGACGAGTTTCAGAAGAAAGGTATTTGTTTCTGGACATTTTTAGTCTGTAATCGAACCCACAAATGCTGATGCTCCAGATACTCAACTAGTCTAAAGAAGTCCAGTTTTATTGCTTCTTTAAATCAGCACAGCTGTTTTCAGCTATGCTAACATAATTGCAGAAGGGTTCTCTAATGATCAATTAGCCTTTTTAAAATGATAAACTTGGATTCTAACACAACGTGCCATTGGAACACAGGAGTGATTGCTGATAACGGGCCTATATAGATATTCCATTAAAAATCAGCCGTTTCCAGCTACAATAGTCCTTTACAACATTAACCATGTCTACGCTGTATTACTGATCAATTTTATGATATTTTAATGGACAAATGTGCTTTTCTTTCAAAAACAAGGGAATTTCTAAGTAACCCCAAACTTTTGACCGGTAGTGTATATTGACTCAGGGGTGTGACTACATATGTAAATGTGATATTCCTGTATTTCATTTTCAATAAATTAGCAAAACTATCTGAACAGGTTTTCACTTTGTCAATTTGGGGAATTGTGTGTAGATGGGTAAGGGGAAAAATCTATTGAAATAATGATGACTGTTAGTGAGAAAATCAACCATAAATTCAAGAATTTCAGACAGGTTGTCTAGTCTGGTAGAAGCTTAGTATTTATTGAGTGCTACCACAGGGTGGAGGTGTTTCAACATAAACCTGCCAGGGAGGGGCTATTAAAAGGTGAATGCAAAAAGAGTCCCAGATTTACTATCATTAGACTCTCCCCCTCACACACCCCTTTACCCACTCTTATCCAATGTCTTAGTTCCAYTAATTTTCCTACGGTTTATAAGAAATTCCTGGTGTACCAGGAAAACACCCAAGAACTCAATGAACTTACTTTCATTTTCACAATCCAGTCCCTGGATGAGTCAATCCAGTCCCTGGATGAGTCGCCTTCATGAATCAGCCCCCTCCTTTTCATTGCAGGAATATCAGTGATATTACCAGTCAGAGTTTCAGTGTACTTGATAATAAATATATTTTCCACATCAAACGTATAGTTTCACTCTGTGTCAACAATGTCAATATTTGGACCTCAGTATACTTCATGAAGAAAGGTGACTGACTATGTGAGGCACACAATAACTAAACTAAGTGGTGGGTGGATAATAAGAACACATACACATTATCCTTGGAAACACTTCAAATTAGCCTAAATAATTCCCAACATTTTTTGGGGGGAGGAAACGTTTCATGAATTAATTCACCGTTTGTCATTATATACCTTCCATATTTTAGGCCATACTGCTTCCATTTCATTCGCTCAAGGTTGTAGTAAATGTGAATGCAAGAATCTGTGATATTACCAGTCAAAGGAGTTTCAGTGTACTTGATAAGAAACATATATTTTCATATCAGCTGTCAGGTAGAGAGTGGGGATGGAGCTTTCATGCAGATGCAGGAATACCCACATGCAGGAATGCCTCGATGCGGGCCGCAGTCACACATTGCAGTCATTAGGGGTGCGTTCATAAAAATTCACTCTGGCTATCGATTCCAATTTCAGAGCACTCTCATCTGTGTGCCAGAGTGCAGAATAACTGAGTGAAAAGGAAGCTTGTACAGAATAAAAATATTCCAAAACATGCATCCTGTTTGCAATAAGGCACTGAAGTTAAACTGCAGAAAATGTGGCAAAGAAATTAACTTTAGCCCTGAATACAAAGTGTTATGTTAGGGCCAAATCCATTATATCACAGAGTACCACTTCATATTCTCAAGCACGGTGGTGGCTGCATCATGTTATGGGTATGCTTATCATCTGCAAGGACTAGGGAGTTTTTTAGGATACAAACTAAGCTAAGCACCGGCAAAATCCTAGAGGAAAACCTGGCAGTCTGCTTTCCAACAGACAGCTGGGAGACATTCACCTTTCAGCAGGACAATAACTGAAAACACAAGGCCAAATATACACTGGAGTTGCTTACCAAGACGACATTGAATGTTCCTGAGTGGCCTAGTTAGTTTTGACTTAAATCGACTTTAAAATCTATGGCAAGACTTAAATGGCTGTCTAGCAATGATCAACAAACAACTTAATAGCGCTTGAAGAATTTGAATAAGAATTATGTGCAAATATTGTACAATCCAGGTTTTTAAAGCTCTTCGAGACCTACCAAGAAAGATTCACAGCTGTAATCACTGCCAAATGTGATTCTAACATGTATTGACTCAGGGGTGTGAATTTACAAAAATATCTAAACAGGTTTTCACTTTGTCATTATGGGGAATTGTGTGTAGATGTATTAAAATCGATTTTCCCTTATCCAACTTTTGAATTCAGGCTGTAACAATGTGGAATAAGTCAAGGGGTATGAATACTTTCTGAAGGCACTTTTGTGGTTAATTACTGTGGTAATTGTGTAGTTGGGCATCATCATCATCACTATCTTTCTCCCAGGTTTGTGTGTGCTCAGATGCCCAACGCTGTATTGGAGAGCATCAGTATCATTGACACCCCAGGAATCCTGTCTGGAGAGAAGCAGAGGATCAGCAGAGGTTGGTAGTTAACAGCCTATATTCATCGTACCATTTAAGGTTCTGTTGACTTCCCCATCTCTTTCTTCTCTTTCTGCATCCTTCTTTCCCCTCCCCTCTTTTGCCCTCTTCCTCCATCTTGATCCTTGATTCTGTCTCATGATTATTATTTTTTTCTGAAAAAAGGACTACAGTTCTACTTTAAGGTTGGCCGATCCAATGATCATGTAATGTGGTCAATTTCATTTAGCACGTTTTTGTGTCCCTGAGAATGCAGATAAATGCTGTAGACATTTGGTACATCCTAGTGAAGCAGTGAATGATCTGCATTACAAGGCCTGTGTTTGACACATCCTAGTGAAGCAGGGGAATGGCAGTGAATGATCTGCATTACAAGGCCTGTGTTTATAGCCGTCCTGTTTTATATTACTGCTGAACTGCCTCTGACATTCTGAATTCCTGCGTGATCTGCGTCAGACCACTGCCTCTCATGCATGGTTCTAGAGCAAGTGTATTGGCGAGTACTGTGAAGAGAGAATGTCAGAACCTCCCCCTGCCATACACCATAACGACAGAATGGGTGTGAGTGCCGTCCCACTCTGAGAGAAATGACCTGACAGAGAGGAAGGCCGCCAGGAAACGGTGGGGGCCTCAGAGGGACAGGGGTGGAAGATGGAGGGTAAGAAAAAAAATGCTGACTCCTGTGCAGCAGTGTGGCTGCCCATTAGGGAAGGGTTGCTAGTTCAACTCAATGTTGAGCCTGGAACCTTTGAAGTCATCCGAAGCATACATTGAGCTCTAGGGCAAGGTTTGAAAAACTTTTTGAAGTCAGTGAGAGTCTTACTCTTTGCCCTCTACCCTTCACCCCAGTGTGGTTGTGAATGAGAGAGAGCGTGATGGGATGTGTGTGTGCCTCTGACCATCAGCTGCGCAGTGTCTATAAAGATGAGCCAGACAATGGCGTTAGCTGAAGAACAAAACAGGGGTTGTTATTTACACTAATCATAGGCGTTTACGCTTCATTTGTTTTACCCTGGTGCGAGCGTCCTGGGTGAATAGTTAGGCTCGCCAAACTGCCACTGGGTCACCTCAGGGTGAAAAAACACTTCCTGGGAACATAAGAGAGATGATGGTAGGGAGAAAGTGAGAACTTAGTGTTTTTTGTTGTTGTTTTTTTTACTACAACCTTGGCGAAATGAAAGTAGACTTGGCATGTTTAGAACTCTTTGATGTTTGAGTGCTGAAGGCAGGATATCAAATGAGTGTTTGAAGTCCAGGGGAATTAATGAGAATCGAAAGATGGTGTGCTGTACCGTACTTACAAAGCACTTAACTGTAGATGGGAGTCAGGGACTGGGACGTTACGCTGGGCTTTCATGCACTTACTGGAGAGGATTGAACACTTCTCATAACCCACTGTGGCCTATAGTAAATCACATGCATGCTCACATGACCACTGAAATGGGGAAGATTTGAATTGACATTCCTACACCGTATATTGAACCATGATACAGATGCAGTACTGAGGTTACAACATTTTGTAGAGTACTTATTGTGGTCAGAATTCAGTGCCGTTTATTACAAAGGGGAAGCCCTGCTACAGTCGTTACTCAATGATGGAAAATGAGGTGGTTGGTTGTCGTTAACCCAAACTGAGTTATCTCTCTAGAACACACGTACTACCACTACTACACACAAAGACACGTGCGCGCACACACACACACACGAGGGAGTGCACACACACTCACACACAGGAAACCC
This sequence comes from Salvelinus sp. IW2-2015, assembly GCF_002910315.2. Lineage (NCBI taxonomy): Eukaryota > Metazoa > Chordata > Actinopteri > Salmoniformes > Salmonidae > Salvelinus > Salvelinus sp. IW2-2015. Next base: position 37,625,354 of record NC_036863.1, on the reverse strand, counting down.
ACACCAGAGTCAATGTAGGGTCACTGCAATATACTTCCCCATTGTCCCTGTGACTGGATCACAAATTCTCTCATCCCACTCCAAACTTCCCCTTCATTTCCCACTATTTTTTTTGTCATTTATGAATTAATCTATTAGTGTCTGTCAACAGAATGTCTTTGTTGGCCATCGTAGTGTTTTATCAGCCTCAAAGTGATACTTGTCTCCATTTGCCCTGGCTCAGACCTTGCAAGGGCGGTTAATAATGTCAAGTCTTCTGACTATCTGTCTGCTCCACGGTTGCTTTACATTTCTGTTAATCATAATACTGTGGCCTGTTTCACAATATGGGGGGGAAAGTACGCTATTTAGCTGCCTTACTTTTGGGGTGTTTGTTGGACTTTTCCTTATAAGGACACTGCTGTTTTCCCCCAGGGATTTACAGCAGTGAATCGAGGCTACTACTTCATCTGTGAAGGGAAGGCAGGTGAATGAGGCGATGTCCTTGTCACTCTAGCGTATCTTGCAAGGTTCAGTTAGACAGACCGTTCATTATTTACTGTATACATGCTGAAGGTCCTCGGTGACTCCAAGCTTTCTCCCGGGTGTCGGGTGTCAATAGCATTCCCTCACACTCAGACAATTCTTGGCAAATTTAAGGCTGGTAATTAAAGGGGTTGCTGTGTCTGCTGTCAGCAAGTGAGCTGGAAGAGATTTGAACCCATGTGGTTAACCGGTGATAAAAGACAGCTTATGCAACGTGGCTGGTTCCTTAACCTTAAAGGAGAAGGAGTGGTCATGTCATTGGCGCTTTATGCCTGTTTTTATTTCAGAAACGTATAAAGTTTAGTTTACACGTACGTACATACACACAATGAACCGTTTAACCTGAGGCCATATAGGATTCCAAAATGTTGCAAAAGCAGGCCCTTTGCAAACAAATAGGTCATTAGCCATTGAATTGTGGAATTCAAATGCCCATTCCGTGAACATATTCCTAGATCCTTCCTCTGTTCTAAGCCTTTCCATTAACTGGAGAGGGGATACTGTGTGGAAAGCTGACTATTTCCCATAGTGATACAGAGGAGATAGTTTTGAGACGTGTGTCATACTGCCCAGGCTCCAGTTCGATCAACCAGGACATTACAAATGTTTCTCCCTAGTGGCAGGGGGGAAAGAGTTGAGTTTGTGGCACTACCATGTACCAAAGGAACCAGTAATGTAACTCTCATGAAACAAGGCCAGGCAGTAGGGTTCATGACCTCTGACCAACTAGTATAAATCAGGAAGAGGACCACATTGTAGGAGGTGATGACAGTGAACCACCCCCTCACTGTCAGTCTTTGAAAACAGTGCCTGATGTCTTACCGTGTACGTGCACAGATGCATACAAACAGGCCTGTTGCTTTCGGACAGGCAGCCAAGCATGTCTTATTTCTGAGCCCTGCAAGGATGGTCTCAAATTCCTATTCTGCTGTATGCTTCATAGGCGCCTGAGTATAACACTGACATTCTCTGCCAGATCAGCATGCAGTGTTCATTCTCACCCTAGGTACTTCCCCATTTTTCTATCATTACATTGAAATTAGAAATCATCTTTGTAGGTTTGGTGTCCATTGTCAATTCCATGCGTGCGTTCATAGCGGATATTTTCTTTTTGGAAAAGTGAAGGAAGAAGGTATGCTGTGCCGAGAAACTGAAAAATACCTTCCATTTAGATGCACTTTCACCTCAACCAATTAGCTTCCATCAGGGTTGGGGGCAATTCCACTCTTTAGTTCATGGAAGCTGTGAGAGAGAAGTGGAGTAGAAGAGAATACATTTTATGAATCCCTTTGACTTGAAACAGCATTGACCCGTGACCTTGTCTGTATCAGGTGGATCACTGACTAAGATGATAGATAATGCCTTTTTTGTTTTGGGTAGGCCTGACAAGCCTGACACAGTTGATTGGGTGGTATGTCCCTTCATCCCCCTTGTGATTGCGCTCACCTTTTTAAGTCAAGTTACCCTTTATTTCACCAGAGATTGGTTACTAGGTTAAAATATGGTGTGGTAACAATTAACCTTCAGATGAAATGGGAGGAATTGTGACAGGCAGTGCTGTTTTTTCTCGCCTCCATGTAGATTTGATATCCCGGTCTTTTATTACCTCTTTATTACCAGCATATACCTCTTTTAAAGTGAGTAGAGATAATGAGGAGCTGTTCTCGTGGACTCTTGACTTTGCCAGGTCACGCCCTCATTGGATCGGTGCAGAGATCACACATCCTGCCAACATCGACACAAAAACCAGACTGATGGAAGAATACCTTTTCAGTCTTTCACTGGGATTAGATTCACTACTAGTTCTTGTCTATAACTGTTCTGTGCTTTGTCACGTATTTGTACGTTTTATGTGGACCCCAGTTAGAGCAGCTGCTGCATTTGCAGTAGCTAATGGGGATCCTAATAAACTAAACTACAGCCAACATATTAGGACACTCTGTGCTTATTATCCTTGTGAATAACATGATTCTAACCAACTACTGTACTGTTTAATTGACACTCATTGTTGAATCTTGTCTCTGGACTTTCCCCAGTTGCTAATGATTAGTTGAGCACTAATCCTGGGACAGACAGGAAAAAGGAGGAAGGTCAGGTTTTACACACACAGGTGGATGGCTTTATAGGGCTTCTCTTCTGGTTTAATCAGCAGAAGTTAGATCATAAATCAATGAGTTGGTACACCTAACTTAGGTATTGCATATAAAGGAATAGCTCTGCAATATTCCCAATGGAGCTCTAATGTATGTGTGAGAGGGGAAGAGCCGGTGAGATGGACATTTTTGTTTCTCGCTGTTTAAATAAAATGCTGAGTCAGACTCTTCTCTGCCTTGTACATCCCATTTTTTTTTTTTTTTTTTTTTTTAACTGGCCGTTGTAGTTTCTAATAAAGGGATTGGCCACAACTACTTCAGTATGACTAGTATCAGTGTTTTGTCTCCACCTCCAGCACAACTTGCCAAGGCAGAGTGGTGCCCTGCTGCCCTCTAGTACAATTCAGAATGAACAAATCACTGTTCTAAGGTGAGGAAGAGGTCTCTTTGTGGTCCCAGTGTCTCCACTGCACAATTTATGCTCGAAAGGCTCCTTCCTGTTTGTCATTCAGGGGGGATATGTCCACATGTGGAGGTGGGTAGAAGACATCCTCTAGAAATAGAATGGCTAGAATGGACCCAGCCTAATACATTTAAAACATTACTGAATGTCTTGTTTGATGGGACAAATGTCATGCATAAAGCATTTGATCTCATTCAGTCTTGATTTTCTTTTGCATGCTTGAAAACATGAATCCTGTACTATTCTGAACTGAAATATAAGCTAGGCTTAGTGTTCAGCAAATTGTGCTCCAGAAAACAACTATGAATCAGTCCCGACGCTTATCTTTTTAGAACATGAGGATGAAATTTGAGGCCTAAACTTGCTTGCATCATCACATCCATTTCATAAGGCTTTACTAGGCGTGTCAGGTGACATGAAATGGACTCCACTTTATCCATTTCTATGTTCTGTCGGTCATTGGTAAAGAGCAAAGCTCTGCTCTGGGCATTGTTGGTGACACACTGTGAGGAGAAGGAAGTCAAGGTTTTCCTGGCAGAGGAATAACACATTTTGTCTCTCATTGTGAAATATACCTGTTTTGGTATCTAGCTGGGTCTGTGTGTCTGTTGCTGTGTGGAGCGGGACCATAGAGACCGGATAAGCTGGAGTGGCACTGGATTCTGAGCTGATTGATATGCATAGAGAAACAAACATACTCTTACTAGGAGCGACTCACACATTCTAAATCAAGTTGGTGTGGATTTATCTGCATGTTTTCACTCCTTACATAATCACAGATCCAATAAACTTGTTGGACTGTAATTTGTTGACCACATCTCGTACCATTTTCATTTGATTTAAATGTTAAACTTCTGATAAAAGGGTTTAATTCCTATGGATGTTTTGAAGATTTCATACCCCTTATGACAAAACAAACAAACCATTTTCCTCTTCTCGTCAGGCTATGACTTTGCTGCAGTGCTGGAGTGGTTTGCAGAGCGTGTTGACCGCATCATTCTGCTCTTCGACGCCCACAAGCTAGACATCTCGGATGAGTTCTCTGAGGTGATCCGCTCCCTGAAGAACCATGAGGACAAGATGCGGGTGGTTCTGAACAAGGCTGATCAGATTGGCACACAGCAACTGATGAGGGTCTATGGCGCCCTCATGTGGTCTCTTGGTAAAATTGTCGGTACGCCAGAGGTGATCCGGGTGTACATTGGTTCTTTTTGGGCTGAGCCACTCCTGGTCGCAGACAACCGTAAGCTTTTTGAGGCAGAGGAACAGGACCTTTTCAAGGACATCCAGGGGCTACCTCGGAATGCTGCTCTGAGGAAGCTCAATGACCTCATCAAGCGGGCTCGCCTCGCCAAGGTGAGACCTGGGTCTTAAATGTTGGGTTTATTAATATTTATCTCTGGAAACAATTACTGTATTGTATAACCCTCATTGTGCCAAAAATGTGTTTAGGTCCAGATATGATTAATTTAGTCTTCCTCCCTCCAGGTCCACGCCTACATTATCAGTTCTCTAAAGAAGGAGATGCCCAACATGTTTGGGAAGGAGAATAAGAAGAAAGAGCTGATTGCTAACCTGGGGGAGATCTACACGAGGATTGAGAAAGAGCACCAGATCTCACCCGGAGACTTCCCCAAACTAGCTAAGATGCAGGTACACAAATAGTAATTATGTTAAAGGAGAACTTCAGCGGAAGCTGAACTCGTGGATACCTTTTTTTTTTCATGTCTCTGCGTGCAGTTTGAAAGAAGTTGCTCACTAGTGTTAGTGCAATGACTGGAAGTCTATGGTAACTGCTAGTAGATACCGTAGACTTAGTCATTGCACCAATGCTAGTTAGCTTTGGCTTGCAAAACTTCCTCTAACTTCCTTCATATTGGATGCAGAGGCATAAAAATGTCCATGAGTTCAATCTCGAAGTATCCCTTTAACCAAAGTAGCCATCGAAGTAGTGATATCAGTAGTTGTGGTGATGAGCATTGCAGATACCTTTCCTTGACTAGAACTCCCCTGACCTCATTTCACCTTTATAAACACACAGGATATCTTGGCTAACCAGGACTTCAGTAAGTTCCAGGCGGTGAAGCCCAAGCTGCTGGAGGCTGTTGAGGACATGCTAGCCAATGACATCGCCAAACTCATGACCCTCGTCCGCCAGGAGGAGACAGCCATACCCAGCCAGTCAGTCCAGGGTGGCGCCTTTGAGGGCACCATGAACGGGCCTTTCGGCCATGGCTATGGCGAGGGTGCAGGCGAGGGCATTGATGAGCTGGAGTGGGTGGTGGCACGAGACAAACCCACCTACGACGAGATCTTCTACTCCCTGTCTCCTGTCAACGGCAAAGTGTCAGGCGCCTTGGCCAAGAAGGAAATGGTCAAATCCAAGCTGCCCAACACAGTGCTGGGAAAGATCTGGAAGCTGGCCGATGTAGACAAGGACGGATACCTGGACGATGAAGAGTTTGCCCTTGCCAATCACTTGATCAAGGTGAAGCTTGAGGGGCACGAGCTTCCCACTGATCTGCCAGAACACCTTATCCCTCCCTCCAAAAGGGGACTGTAGAATTGTAAATCTTTCATATATATGGGATGGGCCTGAATAAATAGAGGTTTTTCGGAGTGAGTGGGATGAGTTAAAAGGAAAGGTGTAGTATTTTTGGCCAAAGTAAATGTGACAGTTGGTGAGTGTTGAGAAGAATCATTCTGGTTAGGGTGTTGTCTTACGTCAAATGGCGCAACAGCCGTCTGCATAACTGCATGTCGTGTTACAATGATTTCATCTGATGTGAGACAATGAAGGAGGGGGTGGAGATCTAGGTAGGGCTATGAGAATGGTGTTGGGGTGAAATTAATGTTAGACTGACTATATGATAGTTAGCATAGTCCATTCAAAGTAAAAAATATTTAAAAAATTCTCTAACTTCTTCACCTGAATCACTTATCTTCCTTAGTACTTATTTGTCTTACCATTATCTTTATCAAAAGGCCTTTGTTGTAGTTATCAAGTTCAATCTCCACTTTGGGACCTGCTGAATTTATTGTGCTTCAATTTATTGTCTGGCCATTCCTTTTCATTTTTTTCTCATGTCACAGGTCACTCAACAAATCAAACGATTACAAAGAAATAAGGGTAACTCATAAATATTCTATTTAAACCTAGTCTTCCATTAAGTTCGATTTGTGTCAGTGTAGTCAATTGTTTATTCTACTTACAGATTTATAATCATGATATAATTTCTAATCAACCATTTGTATCTTTATATTTTCCTAACGCCATTGTAAAGCAAAGTATTCTTAGTCTGAAAACAAGAGTTTTTGAAGGGGGAATATAGATGCAATCATATTGTCACGGATTTAACACTGACAAACTAGTGTCTTGGACGACCTTGACTAGCTACTACCTGGTGTCTTTTTGAACATCTGTCTGAAAACGCTCCAGTAAACCATGCATTATGTAAAAAAATAAAATAAATGACATGCATGTGATCTAGCTTAAGCTAAACTTTGTGCATTTTTTTTTTTACCTCAGTTTTCCAGCCCATACGCAGAGGCTTTCCAGTATAGGGCTTTTGATTGCAACAACAAAATATTGTCTTTCCACTCACTGGTACCAGGGAATGTGGTGGGCTGGGCATACAGTATGCGTTGTCAAGATATCTGATCAAATGTATTTATGGAAAATCAATTAACGATTTGGGGGACAGTACCAGTTTAAAAATCCTGTTTGATCCCTGGCAGTCACATCTAGCCTTCAATGCCAAAGTCGCTTAAGTGTTGTATGTAGAAGTGGCTCTAGCCCTCAAATGTTAATATGTACATTTTGTTTTTTGTCTCTTTCGAAATAAAATGTTTATTCAAATACATTTGTCTGCTCTGATAAGACTGGATCAAACATTCCCGAGTAAAAGCCCAAATTCGTAGTTCAGTAGCTTTCTGCTTCAACTGAAGTAAGATCAGTATGAAAAAGCACACTTCCTTTAGGAGAAACCCGCTAATTTCATCTTCCGGGAACGCACAGAGCAGCATGGCAGCAGACAGCACAATGCCTAATGGCCAAGAAACGGCCTCCTTGAACGGAGAGCCTGCTTTCAAGCGACCTCGGGAGAATGGACAGGTCGAGTCCCTGCGGACTCCGAAGGAACCTCGGAATAAAGTAACCGTGGTCCTCGGTGCGCAATGGGGAGACGAGGGAAAGGGGAAAGTGGTTGACCTGCTAGCAATGGACGCAGACCTAGTATGCAGGTGTCAGGTACGTAGCTAGCTATTCTGACTAGCAACCTAATGTTCGCTAACCCAGCAAACACAAGGCATTTGAACTTCGCAAAAATACGGAAGTCGTTAGGCTGCGTTAGCAAGGCCTAAACAAAACCAATACGAACTAGTGTATAACAATATTTAGTAATCTACTTATTAGCCACTATTATCATGCAAGTCTACAAACTAACCGTACCGTGGATCGCTATAGCTAAACTTGCTATCTAGTGTGGTAGCTGATAACGACCCCCAACAAATGTGTTATCTAGAGATTACTAGCTATAGTAGTTACGAACTGGAGTTATCGAGATATCCTTCTCGGTTTCCGTGTTAAAACACTACCTACATTTGTTTCATTTGACTAACTTTGACCTTGTGATCAGTGCCCTATTTGCAGTCAAGATAGATAATGGCACTGGCTGCTGCAACACAGAGAAGCCCAAGGCATTAGAATGTGTTGGATGTCCCGTGCTAGTGTGCAACGTGTCCATATGTTGTACTACATTTCCGTTTAGTTGCCGTTCAAATAATGCCCTACCAGTTGGCTGCTAATTATCAACAGAACTGCTTTTCGTCTCTTCGTTTTCATGTAAATATTGTCTCGTCCAGGGAGGCAACAACGCAGGCCACACAGTGGTGGTGGACTCTGTGGAGTATGACTTTCACCTGCTGCCCAGTGGAGTGCTCAACAAGACGGCTGTCTCATTTATTGGTGGGTTGACCCTCTCACTGGCACTTCAGCCTCCAAGCTGCTTTCACTTATTTGGATTGCTATTCAAGTCATCCCTAACTGAACTGGTTATTCACAGGGAACGGGGTTGTGATACACCTGCCTGGGCTCTTTGAGGAGGCTGAAAATAACCTGCAGAAAGGCAAAGGTAAGTATTTGCAAAATAAGAGGCTTGCAGGAACGATGAGAGGGTTGAAAGGGTGATGGATGAATGAAGTGGAACAAGACCTGCAATTTGTTGTCTTTGTCCAGGACTGGAAGGATGGGAGGAGCGGTTAAAGATTTCTGACCGTGCACACATTGGTAAGTCTGTATGACTCGGTTGTATGTTTTGCAAACCTATGGTTTAGTGTTTTGCAATTCCATTAATTTGTTCTTTCTTTGCCTCATCTGTTCATAGTGTTCAACTTCCACCAAGCTGTTGATGGGATCCAGGAACAACAGAGACAGCTACAGGCGGGAAAGAAGTGCGTGGGTTTTACTGTATGAGAAAGTGATAATGAGTATCTGGGCTCATATTAATAAAGCATGTCCGAGTATGAGTGCTGATCTATGAGACTTTTTGTGAAGACGAGCCCTCTTAGTTTTACTATACTATTAAAAACATCACCATGTGGAGATTTTTAAATACACTACATAACCAAAACACCCGCTCATCAAACATCTCATTCCAAAATCATGGGCATTAATATGGAGCTGCCCCCCTCCCTCCTTTGCTGCTATAACAGCCTCCATGGACCTCGCTTTGTGCACGCGGGCATTGTTGGGCTGAAACAGGAAAGGACATTCCCCAAACTGTTGTCACAAAGTTGGAAGCACAGAATCATCTAGAATGTCATATGCTGTAGTGTTAAGATTTCCCTTCACTGGAACTAAGGGGCCTAGCCCAAACCATTACTTCTCCTCCACCAAACTTTACAGTCAGCACTATGCATTGGGGCAGGTAGCGTTCTCCTGGAATCCGCCAAACCCTGATTTGTCTGTCGCACTGCCAAATGGTGAAGCGTGATTCATCACTCCAGTGAATGCGTTTCCAGAGACCAATGGCGTCAAGCTTTACACCACTCCAGCTGACGCTTGGCATTGCGCATGGTGATCTTAGGCTTGTGTGCGGCTGCTCGGCTTCAGTACTCTGTGGTCCTGTTCATTGAGCTTGTGTGGTCTACCACTTCACGGCTGAGCCATTTTTGCTCCTAGATGTTTCCACTTCACAATAACAGCACTTACAGTTGACTGGGGTATCTCAAACTGACTTGGAAATGTGGCATCCTATGATGGTGCCATGTTGAAAGTCACTGAGCTCTTCAGTAAGGCCATTCTACTGCCAATGTTTGTCTATGGAGATTGCATGGCGGTGTGCTCGATTTATACACCTGTCAGCAACGGGTGTGACTGAAATAGCCAAATCCACTCGTTTGAAGGTGCGCCCGCGTACTTTATTAGTTGTAGAAGTAGGTCATTTTTATTAGTTGTAGGCCTATTAGTAGATGTCCAGCAAATGTTTTATGCTGTTAATGTATGTTTTTCTTGTTACAAAGTATTGTTTATTTTTCATTTGGACACTTGAAAACGAGATCCTACAAAATGTCAAATAAATAAATATGGTCCGTGATTGCAGCTATTAAAAAATGAAGTCATGGTAGCCTTTCTGGGCTACTGCCAAGGCAGTGTTGTATATTCCTTCTGTGGCACTCCTGAACGTCCACTGTCTGTTTTTGTTTGTTTTCCAGTTTGGGAACCACCAAGAAGGGCATTGGACCTGCCTATTCTTCCAAAGCTGCTCGTAATGGACTGAGAGTCTGTGACCTTGTGTCTGATTTTACCGTCTTTGAGGAGAAGTCAGTACAAAAATAGTTTTTAAGAATGCATGGTGATACTTTCAAGCCTTAACTGTATTTAAGTCATTGATGTTGATTGGTAGTGGATGTCCTTTTCTTCCACAGGTTCCGTGTGTTGGCAGAGCATTTCCTGACTATGTACCCCAACCTCAATGTTGACATTGACAATGAGCTGCAGCAACTGAAGGTAAAAAGAATATTGCTTGAATGACATATCTTTACTTAAATAAAACGTTGGACTTATCCATCACCTGCCCAGGATGCAGTCAGGGATGCTAGTCCAGTTATGTCTTGTTTTTGAGGGGTCTCTTTATGCAGGTTGGTACCGTCTCAATTGAGCTGATTCCTTGTAGCACAGCTCTTGTTAGTCTTCCAGGAGTGAACAGAAAATGTAAAAAGATGCTGAGAGGCTTCTCTGTGCTCCATTATGTGTTTAGTCACTGATTTTCTTTCTTTTCCAGGAGTATGCTGAGAGGTTGCGTCCACTTGTAACAGATGGGGTGTACTTCATGCACAAGGCCCTCACTGGGCCCAGTAAGAAGATCCTGGTGGAGGGAGCCAATGCAGCCCTCCTGGATATTGACTTTGGTGAGAACAGAAGGGGTTGAGAGGGTAAAATTATTATGCTACTCTGCTGTTTGCCATTGGAATATAATTTGAAGGAAGTGGAATAATTTGTATTTGTCAGGTACCTACCCATTTGTGACGTCCTCTAACTGCACTGTTGGGGGAGTGTGCACTGGCCTGGGTGTGCCCCCGTCCTATGTGGGGCGGGTGTATGGTGTGGTCAAGGCCTATACCACCCGGGTAGGCGTAGGAGCTTTCCCCACTGAGCAGGACAATGTGAGTGGATAGAATTTGTTGTGCAGAATCAATGTTGTGTGCTAAGTCTTGCAGTATGAATTTGTTGTTGCATAAACATACTGTCTCTTCCAGTACTTCATATTTGCATTCAGTTTTTTATAGTGAATCCCAGATCTGACTGCTGTTGTTGTGGTCCAGGAGGTTGGCAACTTGTTGCAGTCCAGAGGGAGGGAGTTTGGTGTGACGACGGACCGGCAGCGCCGCTGTGGCTGGCTGGACCTGATTCTGGTCCGATACGCCCACATGGTCAACGGCTTCACTGCGTAAGGCTCAGTCTCTCCTCCTGCTTGTGTTCTTCTTTCTGGATGTGTTCCATACTGTATGCATTGTAATTATTGGAGCACAGTGTTCACCCTCCACTATGTTCATTTGCGGTCCACATATTCCATAATCATGTTTGACACGACTGTTCCTCTCCCACAGCATCGCTCTGACCAAGCTTGACATCCTGGACACGCTGCCAGAGATCAAAGTCGGTGTAGCCTACTCTGTTGATGATGAGCCTCTTCCCAGTTTTCCTGGTAAATTTCTCCCTGTCTGGGAGGACTAATCTTATATTGTTCCTTTCACTTTACCATTAGATACACTTGATTTGGCTTGACCTGTGTGCTGGGTAGACTCCCATCTCATTCTCTCTCTCCCTCTGTAGCCAATATGGACGTGCTGACACGGGTGTCCGTGAAGTATGAGACGTTACCTGGATGGTGCTGCAGCACTGAGGATGTGAGGTGCTTTGAGGAGCTGCCCCCTCAGGCACAAAGCTACATCCGCTTCATCGAGAACTTCTTGCAAGTGCCAGGTTAGTCAAGAAAACAAGTATGGGGATTAAGCAGCCTTACTAAAACAGTCTTATTTTCATAATTGATCATATATTCACTGTGAATTTTGTTTCACTTTTCAGTGAAATGGGTTGGAGTTGGGAAATCCAGAGAGAGTATGATCAAGCTGTTCTGATCAGTTGGGGGTTTGGTAACTGATGGTCCATTTGGGTTTCTCGCCAGCACAATAGCTGCTTTGGACCATAATGATGTTTTGTTGATGAATACTTAGATGACTATAAACCTTGGGTTAAAGTCCCAAAGTCTGTTCTGCAGAAAATAAAAACATCACCAGCAACGTTGTTAGTGAAACGTGAAGTAACCTTTTGAGGTTCACTTTCACATCGACACTTCTGAACAGTAATACATAACTTGCATTCCATAGCTTTCTTTAGTTCTGATATGAAAGACATTATTGGTGTATTATGGTGTTTATCCTCCGTAGCTAGTAACCATCCCAGGCTTCCATCAACCTTTTCATTCCATTTCATTGAACTATTGTAGTAATACACATTTTTACAACCCTGTAGGGGTTCGTAATATATATTTTTCAGTTTCTTTTCAATTTTAAAATGACCCCACCTTGTAGTAAATGTTTTGCACAATCTTTGCTTAAAGTTATACTTCTGAAGTTATACTCCTTTATCTAGTTTCCCAGAGTCCGATGAACTAGTGGATACCATTTGTATGTCTCTGTGTCCGGTATGAAGGAAGTTAGAGGTAGTTTCACGAGCCAATGCTAACTAGCATTAGCGCAATGACAGGAAGTCTATGGGTATCTGCTTCATTTGACTCTGGGGAAGTAGATAACTGGCCTCATTGCCAAAATCCCTAAGTATCCCTTTTAAGGGTCTTGATACTAGACCAATGTTTAGAGGCCTCGTAATTAGGTCTTTCCATGAGCTGGCATGTTGTATAAATTAATTATAGACATGATTTGAGATGCAAAAGAGATGCTGTCTGAAAGCCTTAGTTTCATATTAATCATTAAGATCAAGAACTTGGGATTGCACTCGAACACACTGGTTGGTATTTAGAAAATGTAGAAAACCATGGAACTCCACATTAATAATGTATATACAAACTACAAATATTTTCCATAACATTTCATTCAGTGTAATTCAAAAAGGAAACGGTATGCTTCTTCTCACCTGTTACAACCCTAAAATTATCAATAAAATAAGTGTCATTGCTATTCTGTTTGAGTTTTTTGTTATTGATAGTATCTATCATGTGTATTTGTTTACTTTTCAATGTATGTGGAGTAATTGGTCTGCTATCCAAGTCAATGATATGCTTCTATCTTTATAAATAAGTACATTTTCAAGACTATGGCTGTGTTCCATAGCATTCAAATCACATTTTATTTGTCACATGCGTTGAATACAACGGGTGTAGACCTTACAGTGAAACACTTACAAGCCCTTAACCAACAATGCAGTTATAAGAATAACAAATAATTAAAGAGCAGCAGTAAATAACAATAGCGGGGCTATATACAGGGGGTACTGGTGTTGAGGTAATATGCACATGTAGGTAGAGTTAAAGTGACTATGCATAGATAATAAGAGTAGCAGCAGCGTAGAGGGGGGAATGTAAATAGTCTGGGTAGCCATTTGATTACCTGTTCAGGAGTCTTATGGCTTGGGGGTAGAAGCTGTTTAGAAGCCTCTTGGACCTAGACTTGGTGCTGTGCGGTAGCAGAGAGAACAGTCTATGACTAGGGTGGCTGGAGTCTGACCATTTTTAGGGCCTTCCTCTGACACCACCTGGTATAGAGGTCCTGGATGGCAGGAAGCTTGGCCCTGGTGATGTACTGGGCCATACGCACTACCCTCCGTAGTGCCTTGCGGTCGGAGGCCGAGCAGTTGCCATACCAGGCAGTGATGCAACCCGTCCAGGATACTCTCGATGGTGCAGCTGTAAACCCTTTTGAGGATCTGAGGACCCATGCCTAACTGGTCACGGATCGTAGAGGTGATTACCACCAGAGAAAAGGTACAGAAATAGGGCTTGTTCAACATTAAATCCATGATGCACTTTGAATTAATGGTGACTGACTACAAATAATAATGAGTAGTTCATTATGATGCAAGGTGATTTGTAGATCAGTCAGTCGGCTGCAATGTTGAACAAGCACTATTTCTATACCTTTTCTCTGGTGGTAAACACCACTACGATCCGTGACCAGTCCATACACTGACATATCGCACTACTGAGCTGAGCCATTCAAGCTTCAAATGTCATTTTATTTGTCACTTGCTTCGTAAACAACAGGTGTAGATTAACAGTGAAACGCTTACTTACGGGCCGTTCCCAACAATGCAGAGAAAGAAAATGGAATAATAATAAAAGTAATAATAAATACACAATGAGTAACAATAACTTGGCTATATTCATGGGGTACCAATACTGAGTCAATGTGCATGGGTACGGGTAATTGAGGTAGATATGTACATGTGACTAGTCAACAGGAACGCTAATAAACTAGCAGCAGCATATGTGTTAAAGTTAGAGTTTGTGCAAAAAGGATCAATGCAGATAGTTCGGGTAGCTATTTGGTTAACTACACTGAACAAAACTATAAACGGAACATGCAACAACTTCAAAGATTTAACTGAGCTACAGTTCATATAAGAAAATCAGTTCACTGAAATGAATTCATTAGGCGCTAATCTATGGATTTCACATGACTGGGAATAGAGATATGTAATTGTTGGTCACAGATACCTTGGGAAAAATAAGTAGTGGCGTGGATCAGAAAAACAGTCAGTATCTGGTGTGACCGTTTGCCTCATGCATCGTGACACATCTCCTTCACAGAGTTGAACAGGCTGTTGATTGTGGCCTGTGGAATGTTTTCCCACTCCTCTTCAATGGCTGTGTAAAGGTAGGGAACTGGATCACGCTGTCGTACACGTCAATCCAGAGCATCCCAAACATGCTCAATGGATGACATGTCTGGTGAATATGCACGCCTCTAAAATAACGTTGGAGGCGGCTTATGGTAGAGAAATTAACATTCAATTCTATGGCAACGATTCTGGTGGACATTCCTGCAGTCAGCATGCCAATTCCATGCTCCCTCAACTTGACATCTGTGGCATTGTGTTGTGTGACAAAACTGCATATTTTAGAGTGGCCTTTTATTGTCCCCAGCACAAGGTGCACCTGTGTAAAGATCATGCTGTTTAATCAGCTTCTAGATATGCATTATCTTGGCAATGGAGAAATGCTCACAAACAGGGATGTAAACACATTTGTGCACAACATTTGAGAGAAATAAGCTTCTGCATATGGAACATTTCTGGGATCTTTTATTTCAGCTCATAAAACATGGGACCAACACTTTACATGTGCACCATGTGCAGTCTTTGACAGTCTTAGAATTGTTTTTGCTTGCACTGTCCTGGTTAGATCCACCATTTGACAATGTGAAAAAATATCCAGAACAGATTATTTGATCCCTTGTATATATTTAGGCTGAATTCACATGACTATTCTCTGCACTGTGTTTGGGCTCTACAGAAACCATGCATGAATGGACAGGTCGGAATTGGTCCTACTGGGTTTCCGTACCCCGTAATGTAATAAAGTCGACGTGACGCTGAACTCGGGGTATAGATGAAGAACCCATAGCCTTAGTAATGACAAATATTTTTATAACTAATCCAAGACAAATTTTAGCCTGTCGTTTCCAATGGGAACAAATTAGTCACAGTGGGCAGAGCCAAACACGAGCTAGCAAGATCTAAGATTGGCATATTCTAGCAAGTATTTGCATGTTTCCGTTAAGGAACGCCTACTCAAGTGCGCGTATGCATTAGTATTTGCATGTTTCCGTTAAGGAACGCCTACTCAAGTGCGCGTATGCATTACCTAACTTCGCCTTTGCAATCCTTCTAAACTACGCGATTTTTTACAACTTTGCCAAAGAGTAAAGTTTACAAAACCTAATCCACTCTGTTAATAACATATTTTAGTTTTAAGAACAGAACTGTATTGAGAGCAAATGTTTCATCGATGAGAAAATGTGCAGAATGTCGGCCAAAATCCATCTCGTTCCATCTTCTCCCACTGCCAACCACTGGGCTTCCTCTCACTGCCATATTTGATTGTGAGTTGCAACGCCAAGCGGATGCTTCACATTTATACATCCGGTGAAATATCTTTCTCGTTGTGCCATCTGTGGTAAAATGCCGCCTTCAAAACAACTGGGTACTCGGAAAGATACGAGGTAAAATCATGACATCAGTGATCTTCAGGTCGGAGCTCTAGATAGAGTTCCTGAGTTGGGATTCCGAGTTGGATGACGGTTCAAATCGATTTTCCCAGTCGGAGATAGTTTCTTTTCGCAGTTTCCAGTTGTTTTGAACGCACGGAAGTCGGAGATTTCCGAGTTCCCATTTGTTTTGAACGTGGTATTATATTGGAGAAGCAGTTTTAGCCTATCTTCGTATTATACTGTATTTGGTGGAGTGATCAAATAAAAATGATAAATAAGTAGCGAGCCATATACTTACCGGTAAGATATTGTTGGTATTGAAACCTCACTATGGGTCGAAAAGATACCCTTATAACACATGCTTAGTTATGTATCCAGACTGTTTTTGTTGTGCCAATGTTTTTACTGTAACGCTACCTACTACAGTAGCTAACGTTAAATTGTTACCTAACCTAGTAGTAGCTAGCCAGCTAGCTAGGCTAATTCAGTTTTGGTAACCAGAATGCTAACTAGCAGCAGGCTTGTTTTGAGGATATTGCCATTCACTCACCACACACACAGTCATTCCATCTTCTGTTAGCTAGATACATCTAGGAGAATATAACATTTATGAATATTGATGCCGTTGGTCCTAGATTATACTTTGTCGATTCTGAGAGTTAATATTAGCCGCCCGGCTGTGTGTAATGAAGTACCTAGCTAGCCAGCTAAAGTTAACGAACAAAGTAGCTTCTTAATACTTGTTTGCTGTTCTGACCATAATTTTACTGTTAGGCCAATTAATTTTTTATTTAACTAGGTCATCAGTTAAGAACAAATTCTTATTTACAATGACGGCCTAGGAACAGTGGGTTAACAGCCTTGTTCAGGGGCAGAATGACAGATTTGTACCTTGTCAGCTCGGGGATTCGATCTAGCAACTTTTCGGTTACTAGTCCAACGCTCTAGGCTACTTGACGCCCCCAATCATTATATGAACTAACAAGCATGTGCTGTGCCTTCAATGGATAGACCGCTAGTACCTCAACTAATATTAGGTCAATCAACAAATTGTAATCTGGATTTTACATCATTGGATTGTTCTGTTTTGCATTACTGTGCTTTGTAGATATTTTTAGACATATTTTTAACAGCAGATTCAAATCAAATTGTATTTGTCACATACACATGGYTAGCAGATGTTAATGCGAGTGTAGCGAAATGCTTGTGCTTCTAGTTCCGACAATGCAGTAATAACCAACGAGTAATCTAACCTAACAATTTCACAACAACTTACCTTATACACACAAGTGTAAAGGAATGAAGAATGTGTACATAAAAATATGAATGAGTGATGGTACAGAACGTCATAGGCAAGATGCAGTAGATGGTATCGAGTACAGTATATACATATGAGATGAGTAATGTAGGGTATGTAAACATATAAAAGTGGCATTGTTTAAAGTGGCTAGTGATACAGGTATTATGGCAAGATGCAGTAGATGGTATAGAGTACAGTATATACAGAGGGGAGAACAAGTATTTGATACACTGCCGATTTTGCAGGTTTTCCTACTTACAAAGCATGTAGAGGTCTGTCATTTTTTATCATAGGTACACTTCAACTGTGAGAGACGGAATCTAAAACAAAAATCCAGAAAATCACATTGTATGATTTTTAAGTAATTCATTTGCATTTTATTGCATGACATAAGTATTTGATCACCTACCAACCAGTAAGAATTCCTGCTCTCACAGACCTGTTAGTTTTTCTTTAAGAGGCCCTCCTGTTCTCCACTCATTACCTGTATTAACTGCACCTGTTTGAACTCGTTACCTGTATAAAAGACACCTGTCCACACACTCAATCAAACAGACTCCAACCTCTCCACAATGGCCAAGACCAGAGAGCTGTGTAAGGGCATCAGGGATAAAATTGTAGACCTGCACAAGGCTGGAATGGGCTACAGGACAATAGGCAAGCAGCTTGGTGAGAAGGCAACAACTGTTGGCGCAATTATTAGAAAATGGAAGAAGTTCAAAATGACGGTCAATCACCCTCGGTCTGGGGCTCCATGCAAGATCTCACCTCGTGGGGCATCAATGATCATGATGAAGGTGAGGACGCCCAGAACTACACGGCAGGACCTGGTCAATGACCTGAAGAGAGCTGGGACCACAGTCTCAAAGAAAACCATTAGTAACACACTACGCCGTCATGGATTAAAATCCTGCAGCGCACGCAAGGTCCCCCTGCTCAAGCCGGGGGTGTCAAGAAGAAGGATGAGTACAACCCCAAGAACACCATCCCAACCGTGAAGCATGGAGGTGGAAACATCATTCTTTGGGGATGCTTTTCTGCAAAGGGGACAGGACGACTGCACCGTATTGAGGGGAGGATGGATGGGGCCATGTATCGAGAGATCTTGGCCAACAACCTCCTTCCCTCAGTAAGAGCATTGAAGATGGGTCGTGGCTGGGTCTTCCAGCATGACAACGACCCGAAACACACAGCCAGGGCAACTAAGGAGTGGCTCGTAAGAGCATCTCAAGGTCCTGGAGTGGCCTAGCCAGTCTCCAGACCTGAACCCAATAGAAAATCTTTGGAGGGAGCTGAAAGTCCATATTGCCCAGCGACAGCCCCGAAACCTGAAGGATCTGGAGAAGGTCTGTATGGAGGAGTGGGCCAAAATCCCTGCTGCAGTGTGTGCAAACCTGGTCAAGAACTACAGGAAACGTATGATCTCTGTAATTGCAAACAAAGGTTTCTGTACCAAATATTAAGTTCTGCTTTTCTGATGTATCAAATACTTATGTCATGCTAATTAATTACTTAAAAATCATACAATGTGATTTTCTGGATTTTTGTTTTAGATTCCGTCTCACAGTTGAAGTGTACCTATGATAAAAATTACAGACCTCTACATGCTTTGTAAGTAGGAAAACCTGCAAAATCGGCAGTGTATCAAATACTTCTTCTCCCCACTGTACATATGAGATGAGTAATGTAAGGTATGTAAACATTATATTAAGTGGCATTGTTTAAGTGACTAGTGATACATTTTTTTCTACATTTTTACATTGTTAAAGTGGCTGGAGTTGAGTCAGTATGTTGGCAGCAGCCACTCAATGTTAGTGGTGGCTGTTTAACAGTCTGATGGCCTTGAGATAGAAGCTGTTTTTCAGTCTCTCGGTCCCTGCTTTGATGCACCTGACTGCGAAACCTCGGGCCTTCTGGATGATAGCGGGGTGAACAGGCAGTGGCTCGGGTGGTTGTTGTCCTTGATGATCTTTATGGCCTTCCTGTGACATCGGGTGGTGTAGGTGTCCTGGAGGGCAGGTAGTTCGCCCCCGGTGATGCGTTGTGCAGACCTCACTACCCTCTGGAGAGTCTTACAATTGTGGGCGGAGCAGTTGCCGTACCAGGCGGTGATACAGCCCGACAGGATGCTCTCGATTGTGCATCTGTAAAAGTTTGAGTGCTTTTGGTGACAAGCCAAATTTCTTCAGCCTCCTGAGGCACTGTTGAGAGGCACTGTTGCGCCTTCTTCACCATGCTGTCTGTGTGGGTGGACCATTTCAGTTTGTCCGTGATGTGTACGCCGAGGAACTTAACTTACTACCCTCTCCACTACTGTCGATGTGGATAGGTGGGTGCTCCCTCTGCTGTTTCCTGAAGTCCACGATCATCTCCTTTGTTTTGTTGACGTTGAGTGTGAGGTTATTTTCCTGACACCACACTCCGAGGGCCCTCACCTCCTCCCTGTAGGCCATTTCGTCGTTGTTGGTAATCAAGCCTACCACTGTAGTGTCATCTGCAAACTTGATGATTCAGTTGGAGGCGTGCATGGCCACGCAGTCGTGGGTGAACAGGGAGTACAGGAGAGGGCTCAGAACGCACCCTTGTGGGGCCCCAGTGTTGAGGATCAGTGGAGTGGAGATGTTGTTACCTACCCTCACCACCTGAGGGCGGCCCGTCAGGAAGTCCAGTACCCAGTTGCACAGCGCGGGGTCGAGACCCAGGGTCTCCCGCTTGATGAGTTTGGAGGGTACTATGGTGTTAAATGCTGAGCTGTAGTCAATGAACAGGATTCTCACATAGGTATTCCTCAAGTCTAGATAGGTTAGGGCAGTGTGCAGTGTGGTTGCGATTGCGTCGTCTGTGGACCTATTGGGGCGGTAAGCAAATTGGAGTGGGTCTAGGGTGTCAGGTAGGGTGGAGGTGATATGGTCCTTGACTAGTCTCTCAAAGCACTTCATGATGACGGAAGTGAGTGCTACGGGGCGGTAGTCGTTTAGCTATGTTACCTTAACTTTCTTGGGATCAGGAACAATGGTGGCCGTCTTGAAGCATGTGGGGACAGCAGACTGGGATAAGGATTGATTGAATATGTCCGGAAACTCTGGGTTCACGCCCAGGCTCTGTCGCAGCCGGCCGCGACCGGGAGGTCCGTGGGGCGACGCACAATTGGCCTAGCGTCATCCGGGTTAGGGAGGGTTTGGCCGGTAGGGATATCCTTGTCTCATCGTGCTCCAGCGACTCCTGTGGCGGGCCGGGCACAGTGCGCGCTAACCGAGGGGGCCAGGTGCACGGTGTTTCCTCCGACACATTGGTGCGGCTGGCTTCCGGGTTGGAGGCGCGCTGTGTTAAGACGCAGTGCGGCTTGTTGTTGCTTCGGAGACGCATGGTTCGACTTTCGTCCTCCGAGCCCGTACGGGAGTTGTAGCGATGAGACAAGATAGTAATTACTAGCGATTGGATACCACGAAAATTGGGGAGAAAAGGGGGTAACATTTTTGGGTAAAATAAAAGAATATGTCCGTAAACACACCAGCCAGCTGGTCTGCGCATGCTCTGAGGACGCGGCTGGGGATGCCGTCTGGGCCTGCAGCCTTGCGAGGGTTAACACGTTTAAATGTCTTACTCACGTTGGCTGCAGTGAAGGAGAGTCCGCAGGTTTTGGTAGCGGGCTGTGTCAGTGGCACTGTATTGTCCTCAAAGCGGGCAAAGAAGTTGTTTAGTCTGTCTGGGAGCAAGACATCCTGGTCCACAACGGGGCTGGTTTTCTTTTTGTAATCTGTGATTGACTGTAGACCCTGCCACATACATCTTGAATTGCGACTCTACTTTGTCTCTATACTGACGCTTAGCTTGTTTGATTGCCTTGCGGAGGGAATAGCTACACTGTTTGTATTCGGTCATGTTTCCGGTCACCTTGCCCTGATTAAAAGCAGTGGTTCGCGCTTTCAGTTTCGCGCGAATGCTGCCATCAATCCACGGTTTCTGGTTTGGGAATGTTTTAATAGTTGCTGTGGGTACGACATCGCCGATGCACTTGCTAATAAACTCGCTCACCGAATCAGCGTATTCGTCAATGTTGTTGTTTGACGCAATGCGGAGCATATCCCAGTCCACGTGATCGAAGCAATCTTGAAGCGTGGAATTAGATTGGTCGGACCAGCGTTGAACTGACCTGAGCGCGGGAGCTTCCTGTTTTAGTTTCTGTCTATAGGCTGGAAGCAACTAAATGGAGTCGTGGTCAACTTTTCCGAAGGGAGGGCCTTATATGCGTCGCGGAAGTTAGAATAACAATGATCTAGGGTTTTACCAGCCCTGGTTGCACAATCGATATGCTGATAGAATTTAGGGAGTCTTGTTTTCAGATTGGCCTTGTTAAAATCCCCAGCTACAATGAATGCAGCCTCAGGATATGTGGTTTCCATTCTTGGTTGACTTGGTTAATAACCCTGACCCTAATGATTGTATAAAGCTATGGGACATTCGAGCTATTTGCATGTCAGGCACATTATGTAACAGAACTGTATCCTTTATTCTGGAAATCAGGATTTGGTGGGGGCCTGGAAAACTATTTTACCTAACGGTCACTTACCTCACACATTGGTTCTCACTTTTCCATTGACTACTCTGTTCTTTTATCTTTTAGTAAGCAAGGGGAAATAAGTCACTCTTTGAGAATAGTCTTGTAGACAGACCAGTGTTGCCCAACCCTGGTCCTTGAGTACACCCAACAGTACACAGTATCTTAGTAGCCCTTGACAAACACACCTCATTCAACTCATTGAGGGCTTGGTGATTAGTTGACAAGTGACTTGTTGATAGCCTAGCTAGCAGCTACTGTCTCATTTCAGATGCAGTGCTTCCTGGGACAGTTTGATGTACTTGTCATCTTGGTTCTACAAGTCTTTTTGATGGAAACGTTTAACACAATTCTTACTGGAGTCAGGTGAATCAAACCAAAATAAAATTGTATCGATCACGTGCGTCAAATACAACAGATGTTGACTTGAAGTACAGTAAAATGCTTACTCACAGGCCCATTTATAACAGTGTAGAGTTAAAAATGAAGACATATTTGCTAAATAAAAAAGGAAATGGTAACACAAAACAATGAGGCTAGATACAAAGAGTACCAGTACAGAGTCAATGTTCATGGGTACAAGGAAGTTGAGGTAATACAGTATGTACCTATGGCTAGGGGTAAAAGTGAGTAGGCAGTCAGGATATATAATAAATAGTGGCACCAGCGGTGTGTGTGTGTTGGAGTCAGTTTAGTATGTGTGAGGGTTTGGGTAGAGTCTAGTGGGTGTGCATAGACCCATTGCAAGAGAGACAGTGCAAAACCATTAAAATAAATAAATAATAAAGGTGGTCAATGTAAATAGTCCGGGTAGCCATTTGATTAACTGTTCAGCAGCCTAATGGCTTGGGGGTAGAAGCTGTTCAAGAGCCTTTTGGTCACAGACTTGGCGCTCCGGTACCGCTTGTTGTGAGGTAGCAGATAGAAAAGTCTATGACTTGGGTGGCTGGAGTCATTGACAATTTTTAGGGCCTTCCTCTGACCCCGTCTGATATAGAGGTTCTGGATGGCAGGGAGTTCGGCCCGGGTGATGTACTGATGTCTAAAGTGGGACTCTGTGTTTTCTCCAAAAGGTGATTGTATCTGAGCATCCATGAACACGCGTCGTTGCCACGATCCTAGGAACAGCCAGGAAGGGGTGTACCTAGGGCTTGCCCAGACCCAATCACTGCTGATCCAGCCACAGGACCCACAACTCACAGAGCCCAGTCCACCTCCACCTGACCCATGGTGGACATAAGCAACATGTCTGGCAGGGACCCCACCAATGAGTTCCAGTTAGTCTGCAGGTCACTACAGGGGAGACAGGTGAGTCAAATGAGCAACATAGAAAGGCCATGTACAGTCATGGCCAAAAGTTTTGAGAATGACACAAATATTAATTTTCACAGAGTTTGCTGCTTCAGTGTCTTTAGATATTTTTGTCAGATGTTACTATGGAATACTGAAGTATAATTACAAGCATTTCATAAGTGTCAAAGGCTTTTATTGACAATTACATGAAGTTGATGCAAAGAGTCAATATTTGCAGTGTTGACCCTTCTTTTTCAAGACCTCTGCAATCCGCCCTGGCATGCTGTCAATTAACTTCTGGGCCACATCCTGACTGATGGCAGCCCATTCTTGCATAATCAATGCTTGGAGTTTGTCAGAATTTGACCACAAGTTCTCAATGGGATTAAGGTCTGGGGAGTTTCCTGGCCATGGCAAGGTGCTCCATCATGCTGGAAAAGGCATTGTTCGTCGCCAAACTGTTCCTGGATGGTTGGGAAAAGTTGCTCTCAGAGGATATGTTGGTACCATCCTTTATTCATGGCTGTGTTCTTAGGCAAAATTGTGAGTGAGCCCACTCCCTTGGCTGAGAAGCAAACCCACACATGAATGGTCTCAGGATGCTTTACTGTTGGCATGACACGGGACCTGTCTCTTATACACATCTAGATGTGTATAAGAGACAGGTGCTCACCTTGTCTTCTCCGGACAAGCTTTTTTCCGGATGCCCCAAACAATCGGAAAGGGGATTCATCAGAGAAAATGACTTTACCCCAGTTCTCAGCAGTCCAATCCCTGTACCTTTTGCAGAATATCAGTCTGTCCCTGATGTTTTTCCTGGAGAGAAGTGGCTTCTTTGCTGCCCTTCTTGACACTAGGCCATCCTCCAAAAGTCTTCGCCTCACTGTGCGTGCAGATGCACTCACACCTGCCTTCTGCCATTCCTGAGCAAGCTCTGTACTGGTGGTGCCCCGATCCCGCAGCTGAATCAACTTTAGGAGACGTCCTGGAGCTTGCTGGACTTTCTTGGGCGCCCTGAAGCCTTCTTCACAACAATTGAACCGCTCTCCTTGAAGTTCTTTATGATCCGATAAATGGTTGATTTAGGTGCAATCTTACTGTCAGCAATATCCTTGCCTGTGAAGACCTTTTTGTGCAAAGCAATGATGACGGCACGTGTTTCCTTGCAGGTAACCATGGTTGACCGTGGAAGAACAATGATTCCAAGCACCACTCTCCTTTTGAAGCTTCCAGTCTGTTATTCGAACTCGATCAGAATGACAGCGTGATCTCCAGCCTTGTCCTCGTGAACACACACCTGTGTCAACGAGAGAATCACTGACATGTCAGCTGGTCCTTTTGTGGCAGGGCTGAAATGCAGTGGAAATGTTTTTGGGGGTTTCAGTTCATTTGCATGGCATAGAGGGACTTTGCAATTAAATGCAATTCATCTTATCACTCTCCATAACATTCTCGAGTATATGCAAATTGCCATCAAACAAACTGAGGCAGCAGACTTTGTGAAAATTAACATGTGTCATTCTCAAAAGTTTTGGCCACGACTGTATGTCGTTCAGAACTACTATCAAATGTCGAGAATCAAAATATTCTCTAGCTTCCCTACAATGGGTGGGGATGTACTTTACAATTGCATACCACCCAGTTTAATTTCACTGATCAATGTTGATTGAGGTTCCTTTTTCTCCAGGATGGGGTCTATTCCAGTAAGCCAGCCCTCAGGGCAATCAGACAACACAGTGACTTTACCCTCATGGCAAAGCTAGTAGCATTACACTGTGTTATAAACACTCATTAATTATGAGAACAGATACATCTTTTTATATATAGCCCCTCTATCAGAATCCATATAGCCTACTCAACTGTTTGTTTATTTCTATTTAACAGGAGGATTGGGAAGGACTTGAGAAACACTTTTGCCAAACTAGAAAAACTCACAATACATAAGGAATCAATCTTTTTAAAGGGATTTTTGTTGTTGTTGAATGTAATTAGTGTCCACAATATGGTAATGGATATGTAACTTGCTGATTCTTATCTTTCCTAGTTGCCAAAAGGAAATCCCTCTTTGATGACAAAGCTGTGGAGATTGAGGAGTTAATCTACATCGTTAAACAGGTGAGGGGAGACATAGGCCTGTATTAGATTCCGTCGTTATGCTACAGTTTTTATACAGTGCATTCAGAAAGTATTCAGACCCCTTCAATTTTTCCACATTTTGTTACGTTACAGCCTTATTCTAAAATGTATTTAATAGTTTTTTTCCCCTCATCAATCTACACACGATACCCCATAATGACAAAGCAAAAACAGATTGACATTTTTGAAAATGTATTATAAATAAAAAACTTTATCATGAGTATTAAGACCCTTTACTCAGTACTTTGTCGAAGCACCTTTGACAGTGATTACAGCCTCGAGTCTTCTTGGGTATGACGCTACAAGCTTGGCACACCTGTATTTGGAGAGTTTCTCCCATTCTTCTGTGCAGATCCTCTCATGTCTGTCAGGTTTGATGTGGAGTGTCGCTGCACAGCTATTTTCAGGTCTCTCCAGATATGTTCGATCGGGTTCAAGTCCGGGCTCTGGCTGCACCACTCAAGGACATTCAGAGACTTGTCCCGAAGCCACTCCTGTGTTGTCTTGGGTGTGTGCTTAGGGTCATCATCCTGTTGCGAGGTGAAACTTCGCCCCAGTCTGAGGTCATGAGTGCTTTGGAGCTGGTTTTCATCAAGGATCTTTCTGTACTTTGCTCCGTTCATCTTTCCCATCAATCCTGACTAGTCTGCCAGTTCCTGCTGCTGAAAAACATCCCCACAGCATGATGCTGCCACCACCATGCTTCACGGTAGGGATGGTGCCAGGTTTCCTCCAGACGTGACGCTTGCATTCATGCCAAAGAGTTCAATCTTGGTTTCATCAGACCAGATAATCTTGTTTCTCATGGTCTGAGAGTCCTTTAGGTGTCTTTTGGCACACTCCAAGCTGGCTGTCATGTTTTACTGAGGAGTGGCTTCTGTCTTGCCACTCTAGCATAAAGGCCTTTATTGGTGGAGAGCTGCAGAGATGGTTGTCCTTCTGGCTCTCCCATCTCCACAGAGGAGCACTGTCAGTGACCATCGGGTTCTTGGTCACCTCTCTGACCAAGGCCCTTCTCCCCCCGATTGTTCAGTTTCGCCGGGCTATAGGAAGAGTCTTGGTGGTTCCAAACTTCTTAAATTTAAGAATGATGGACGCCACTGTGTTCTTGGGGACCGTCATTGCTGCAGACATTTTTTGGTACTCTTCCCCAGATCTGTGCTTCGACACAATCCTGTCTTGAAGCGCTATGGACAATTCCTTCGACCTCACGTCTTGGTTTTTGCTCTGACATGCACTGTAAACTGTGGGACCTTATATAGACAGGTTTGTGCCTTTCCAATTCTTGTCTAATCAATTGAATTTACCACATGTGGACTCCAAGTTGTATAAACATCTCAAGGATGGAAACAGGATGCACCTGAGCTCAATTTCGAGTCTCATAGCAAAGGTACTGAATACTTATGTAAATAAGGTGTTTCTGTTTTTATGTTCAATACATTTGGTTACATTTCTAAAAACCTATTTTCACTTTGTCATTATTGGGTATTGTGTGTAGATTGATGAGGATTTTTTTTTCATTTAATCCATTTTAGTATAAGGCTGTAACGTAACAAAATGTGGAAAAATCAAGGGGTCTGAATACTATCGCCGAAGGCACTGTATTTACAGAATGCTATTCACGCACACTTCAGGCACACTTTATTAGATGCCTTTTGAGATGTAAAAGTAAACTGTCTTTTTTTGTTTTCTTTGTACAGGACATAAACAGTTTGAATAAACAGATAGCACTGATATTCTGATAGGCATTCTGATAGGCCACTGGTTTTATCCAATGTAGACTTTTACGGATTGGTAAGTATTCATATTTTAATGGGAAAACAACAAACACTACAAAATACAACAACCAACAAACGTGACTAACCTGAAACAGTCCTGTGTGCCCCAAACACTGACACAGGAACAAACACCCACAAAACACAGGTGAAACCCAGGCTGCCTAAGTATGATTCTCAATCAGGGACAACGATTGACAGCTGTCTCTGATTGAGAATCATACCAGGCCGAACACAAAATCCCAACATAGAAAATCAAACCTAGACCAACCCACCCAACTCACGCCCTGACCAACTAAAACAAATACAAAACAAAGGAAAACAGGTCAGGAACGTGGCACCAGGTCTCAACCCAATTAAACACTTATGGGAGATTCTGGTGAAATGCTTGAGACAGCATTTTACAACACCATCACAAAACACCAAATGATGGAATTTATGGCGCCTCCCTCCTATAGAGTTCCAGACACTTGTAGAATTTATGCCTGCCCTATAGAGTTCCAGACACTTGTAGAATTTATGCCTGGGTGCATTGAAGCTGTTGTGGTTCGTGGTGGCCCAACGCCCTATTAAGACACAATGTTGGAGTTTACTTTAGTTTTCGCAGTTACCTGTATTTTGTAAGCAAAAAAAAAAGGGGGAATTATATTATTGTAAACTAATACAATTGCTCAGAGAAAGAAGTAAGAATTTTTATCTCAAAAAGGAAGGGGTCAAAATGATTGACACCCCTGTTTTCAATACCTTTCAATACCTCATCTTGCGAGGATAATGGCACTGATACTTTTTCTTAAATGTTTTATGAGATTGGAGAACACATTGGGAGGGATTTTAGACCGTTCCTCCATACAGATTCTTTCCAGATCCTTGATCTCCTTCGTCTGCACTTATGGACGGACTGCCCTCATCAATTCAATCCACAGGTTTTCATTGGGTTTCAAGTTCGGCGACTGAGATGGCCATTGCAAAATGTAGATTTTGATGTGTGCTTGGGGTCATTGTCTTGCTGGAAGATCCACTTGCAGCCAAGTTTCAGCCTCCTGGCAGAGGCAATCAGGTTTTTGGCTAAAATGTCCTGGTACTGGGTAAAGTTCATGATGCCGTTGACCTTAACAAAGGGCCCAGGACCAGTGGAAATAAAATAGCCCCATAACATCAAAGATCCCCCACCATATCTCACAGTAGATATAGGGTTATTTGGTGTTTAAATGAGAATGCATGAGCAGAAAATTGAGAATAATAACCCCATGCCAAAGAGCTCTATTTTCATGTCATCCAACAAATGTAAATGTCTGGAGTTTTCTAAACGGCACATGGATTGGAACTGGTGCTTTGGTCAGATGACATGAAAATAGAGCTGTTTGGCCACGTACACCAGCGGTGGATTTGACATTGAAATGAAAACCCCTACCTTTTTGAGAAAACACATTAGTTGTTAAACAG
Source organism: Salvelinus sp. IW2-2015 (assembly GCF_002910315.2). Classification (NCBI taxonomy): domain Eukaryota; kingdom Metazoa; phylum Chordata; class Actinopteri; order Salmoniformes; family Salmonidae; genus Salvelinus; species Salvelinus sp. IW2-2015. Next base: position 37,597,039 of record NC_036863.1, on the reverse strand, counting down.
CTTGTTTTATCAAGGATGTCAATACTTTTGGACCCCACAGTATATTTGTTGGTTCATAAACGGTTTAAACATTGATTTTCTTCTCGCCCCCACACTCTTTTCCCTTTGTAGAACCTCAAAGAGCAGAAAACTAGAAGAGATCAGTTTTCTCAAGCTCCAGCTTCCTCCTCCCATCTCCACGCCAGCAACTTCAGTGAGGAAAAAATAACAATTACATTTTAAGCTTGACACACTGTCCTCTTTAAATAGAAACGCTTTTGACTTGTTTCTGGATTCATGTGTGAATCAATACTACTGGTTGTTTCTAAATAATTGGCATTCATGCTAAGTGGTCTAACTCTTGTGGCGTGTGTTGTACAGGAGTCGTACATCCAGAGCCGCGCGGACACCATGCAGAACATAGAGAGCACCATCGTAGAGCTGGGCTCTATCTTCCAGCAGCTGGCCCACATGGTGAAGGAGCAGGAAGAGACTGTGCAGAGGTGAGGGAGAAATGGAAAGATAGACAGAGATTATCAAGCTGCTGGTAGAGATGCTTTGTCCCTGGTATGACATAGTTGTTCCAGTGTTTTGTTGAGATTACATATCTTAACTGTGATCAGACGGGGCGTGCAGTGGTAAGCAGGCTAGTGGAACCTCTGACACTCATTGTCCTCCCCTTTTGCCATCCTATTTCCTGCAGAATTGATGCCCACGTGGGGGACAGCCAGCTCAACGTAGATATGGCACATTCAGAGATCCTCATGTACTTTCAGTCTGTCTCATCCAACCGCTGGCTCATGGTCAAAATCTTCCTCATCCTCCATAGTATTCTTCATCATCTTTGTGGTCTTCTTTGCCTGAGGACCAGGAGGCACTTGGCTAAGAATGATAGGAAGGAGGATGAGAAAGGGAGGAATTGTGCTGGAGGAGAGTAGAGTGGGGAGGAAAGAGGTGAAATAGAGAGGATGTGTGGGGAACAGAGGAGTAGCTGGATGGGTGGTGTGTTCCCTCTTTGTTTTTCAGACTTCCTCTTCTTGTGGTTTAAAGAAAAGACCACTACTAACAAACAATTATGTGTGTCAGGATGCAGTTATATTAATAATAGCTGTATTGTAGATAGAAAGGAGATGAAAATATTATTATTATCCTCCATTGTATGGAGTAAATAGATGATGATGATGATGATGATGGGAGGAAAGAAGACTATTGCAGTTTGATTAAAACTCTTTTTGTTTTCAAATCAAAATCCAAAATGTATTTTATTTTTATTTCACCATTTATTTAACCAGGTAGGCCCGTTGAGAACAAGTTCTCATTTACAACTGCAACCTGGCCAAGATAAAGCAAAGCAGTGCGACAAAAAAAAAAACACAGAGTTACACATAAACAAACTTACAGTCAATATTACAATAGAAAAATCTATGTACAGTGTGTGCAAATGTAGAAGAGTAGGGAGGTAAGGCAATAAATAGGCCATAGAGGCAAAATAATTACAATTTAGCATTAACTCTGGAGTGATAGATGTGCAGATGATGATGTGCAAGTAGAGATACTGGGGTGCAAAAGAGCAAGAGGATAAATAACAATATGGGGATGAGGTAGTTGGGTGGGCTATTTACAGATTGGCTGTGTACAGGTACAGTGATCGGTAAGCTGCTCTGACAGCTGATGCTTAAAGTTAGAGAGGGAGATCTAAGACTACAGCTTCAGTGATTTTTGCAATTCGTTCCAGTCATTGGCAGTAGAGAACTGGAAGGAAAGGTGGCCAAAGGAAGTGTTGGCTTTGGTGGTGACCAGTGAAATATACTTGCTGGAGCGTGTGCTACGGGTGGGTGTTGCTATGGTGACCAGTGAGCTGAGGTAAGGCGGGGCTTTACCTAAGATAGACTTATAGATGACCTGGAGCCAGTGGGTTTGGCGACAAATATGTAGTGAGGGCCAGCAAACAAGAGCATACAGGTCGCAGTGGTGGGTAGTATAAGGGGCTTTGGTGACAAAACAAATGTTATAGACTGCATCCAGTTGGCTGAGTAGAGTGTTGGAGGCTATTTTGTAAATGACATCGCCAAAGTCAAGGATTGGTAGGATAGTCAGTTTTACGAGGATATGTTTGGCAGCATGAGTGAAGGAGGCTTTGTTGAGAAATAGGAAGCCGATTCTAGATTTAATTTTGGATTGGAGATGCTTAATGTGAGTCTGGAAGGAGAGATTACAGTCTAACCAGACACCTAGGTATATGTAGTTGTCCACATATTCTAAGTCAGAATCGTCCAGAGTAGGGATGCTAGTCGGGCGGAAGGGTGCGGGCAGCAATCGGTTGAAGAGCATGCACTTAGTTTTACTTGCAGTTGGAGGCCTCGGAAGGAGTGTTGTATGGCATTGAAGCTCGTTTGGAGGTTTATTAGCAAAGTGTCCAAAGAAGGGCCAGATGTATACAGGATGGTGTCGTCTGCATAGAGGTGGATCAGAGAATCACCAGCAGCAAGAGTGACATCATTGATATATACAGGGAAAAGAGTCGGCCCAAGAATTGAACCCTGTGGCACCCCCATAGAGACTGCCAGTGGTCCGGACAGTAATACCTACTCTAGGAGTTTAGGGCTGATTGGCAAGGCCATGTGAATGCCCTTTTCTTTGATGGTTAGAAAAGCTGATGGGAAATGTTTTGGCAACACATAACTTAAACTGTACATGCGTTGTGTTGCACAATGCTATCATGCACATAAAAGGACATCCATCATGACAGTCATCTTGACGTGGTTGACCTGAGATAAATGAATGTACTGTGTAATTGAAGCATTGCCAGTATTTCTGACGATGCTTTTATTTTCTCTAGTCAGATTCTGTATGTGCAGAACATGCAGTTAGGAGAGGAGAAAATGTGTATTTTAAAAAAATAAAATAAAACGGTTTGAACGGTGACCTCGGTCATTTGGCTGACCAATAACGTCATCCAAAATTCCATGACCGTTGCAGCTCTACCGGTTATTTAAATGATGTTAAATCATGGTCTGCACATAACACCTGATGAAGGATATTTTACAGACCATGTTCTCCATTTTCTACCCCTCCCGCACATCTCTTAAAGAGAAAAAATATATACATTATTTATAGATGTTCAGTAAACGAACGTTTTTAAATCTTGGTTGTATCTGTGCCCCTGAGGTATCTGTAAAATCAAATTAATTGTTGAAACGCTTGAAAAAATTCTGATTTGTTATGTTTCCAGATCAGAGGATGCTGGTGGGAGGAGCTATAGGAGGACCGGCTCATTGTAATGGAATAGGAAAAAATGGAACAGTATCAAACATATGGAAGTCACATTCCATTCCAGACATTACAATGAGCCCGTCCTCCTATAGCCTCCCACCAGCCTCCACTGCTCTAGAGTCCTTTTTGTTCAAGGCAATGACTCAGAAAGACAATGAAAAAAAAATATTCTAATATACAAACTCATCTGCTTAGCTCAAATTCTGGAGCCAAGAAATGTTGGAATGGAAATTTTCTGGATTTTTCCCACCCAATGTATTTAGCCTGCACTCATTGTACCACTTTTCAGTTACTGTTTTACCCATTTGCTCTGTCTTTGGACATCTTGGAGGAAGTATTGTAGGTCATAGCAAATGTTATTGATACCCCTCATTTCTGTATTTTGTCTGATGCTTTTGTTGCAAATAATGAGTAATGTAAAAGTGCAAATAAAAAGTAACTATTTTAAAGTTTTTTTTTTTTTCATTGTCAATGGTAACTGCCAAAATAATGGAAACACTTGATTAAATGATGGATACAAAGTATTTTGAAAGCAGGTGCTTCCAGACAGGTTTGGTTCCTGAGTTAATTAAGCAATGAACATCCCATCATGCTTAGGTTCATGTATAAGAATGCTGGGCAGGCCATTATTCTGGCTACTATGGCTATGACCAATAGGATGACAATACCTCCATCCACAGGGCACAAGTGGTCACTGAATGGTTTGATGAGCATAAAAACTATGTAAGCCATATGCCATGGCCATCTAAGTCACCAGATCTCACCCCAATTGAACACTTATGGAGATTCTGGAGTGGTGCCTGAGACAGCGTTTTCTGACACCATCAACAAAACACAAAATTATGGAATTTCTCGTGGAAAAATGGTGTCACATCTCTCCAATAAAGTTGAAAGCTGAATAGTTTATTTACATTTCTGATTTATTTGCATAGGCATCTATTTCAGAATAATGAAATATACCATTAGGAAACAGAATATGTAACTGTTGTATATTGGCACTATTATAAGTTGAGTGAAATGTGTCTTGTAGCTCTGATAATGAGGTTTGCTCCCAGTTTGACTTATTTTCTTCTCTCATGTTATTTCTCCATCTGTCCCTCCCTAGCTTTCGCCCATCTCCACAGGACATATCTCATGCCAGCCTGGTCTCATAAACTAGACGTAACATAGTAAATGTAAACCTCGGGACACTCAAATTAGTATGATATGTTACGTTTGGTATGGTTACAAAAGATAGAAGGTTACTTAAGGGTTAAGGGGGAAAAAATTAAGTAATGTGTTTGGTAGGGCATATAACGCGAACATCTAGCAACTGAAAGGTTCATGTTCGAATCCCATCACGGACAACTTTAGCATTTTAGTTCATTACCAATTTTGCAACTTACCTTTTTTTTTATAGCTACTTTGCAACTACAGTACATAGCATGTTAGCTAACCCTTCCCATAACATTAACCCTTTTACAATACTCCTAACCTTAAACCCTAACCCCTAGCCTAGCTAACTTTAGCCACCCAGCTAATGTTAACCACAACAAATTGGAATTCGGAAGATATCATACAATCTGAAAATGTGCAACATTTTGTAATTTGTAACAAATTGTAATTTGTAACATATCATACAAAATAGATGATGGACATCCACAAATTAATACATACCAATACGAAACATAACATATCAAACTAATTGGAGGGAACCAGATTTACCTTTACTATGTTATGTCTACCCCTGAGTCCAGGTTTCTCAGGCATGCTCCTAGACCTCCTCTTGACCTTTATGGCTGCCTCTTCTCTCTCATCTCTGGACCACCCTTCCTGTCCTGTGTTCCCCTGGCCTGCTGTCCTGCTCCACTTGGGGTTGATGCAGGTCTGGAAGGTGATGGAGGAGAGGACCTGCTGCGTTTCAGACTCCAGCGGGCGGCCCCTAACTCTCATGTCCTTGTCTCCCTCTACCTTGTCCAGGCAGTCACACAGCACTGAGCGGAAGATACGAGACACCTCGCCCACCTTCGGCTCCAACTCTGTCACCAGCTTCCTTGTCCTAGACATGACAAAGATTATGTATGGAGAAAAAGAGAGAGAATGGTGAGTTTTATAGTTCATGGCTGTGATGACTTGAACTGACATTGTCTGTCAGGACTGTTTAGAACCTCCTGCTACCTCAGTATGACAGGGCCACACTTGTAGGAAGGGATTTTGGCACAAACGTCCTGGAGCTCCATTAGTTCCCCAGGGGTGAGAGTGTATGGGCGCGTTTGAGCGGATCAGTATTGTCAAGTCGGTGACCATCATTGGTGACCATCGCCTTTCAGTGTGTTGCGTTATGGGTAGAACATTTGTCCGACTTGAGACTGCATGTCGACTGCATGAACTTTACAAAAATCATGTGATGAAAAGTCATGCTGCAGTTACTTCTCACCAACTGCACCATGCAGCCATCACCTGCATTGTGGGAGGCACTGTACGTCAACCAATCATTAGTGGGGGTTTTAGCCCACGCAAACATGGACAAAGACATTTGAAACAGGAACCAACTTTGCTGTGATTCTAAAGCTACAGGGGATACAAATGAAGGTGATATTTAGGACCGCTCTCTATTAACCAATTAATTTTACACACATTATGTTTTCAGTTTGGAAGTGTATCATATGGGGGTATAAACAGTTTATTTTGACATTTATAAAGAAAAACTTTTATAAACAATCGCAACTGCCATGTTTATCTGAACCTTGCTGTTGGAAAACCACTACAGTGTCAATTAAAGGGAGAGTTCTTATCTTAAAAATATCCAATGAACATAATACATCATGAATAATTAGGAATCTAATAATTACAATGAAAGATCCAATGCGAAACAATGTACATTATTTTGCCCTGTAATAGCTTCTGTGCCAAGTGAGTAGAAAGGCGGATGTCTAAATTCTAATCTGCTATTAATACAAGTCTGTGTGAGACCCTTATTGATTGGACCAGCATTTCCCCAGCCAGTGACAGGTTAACATGCCTTGATTTAGATYGGAAATAACTGCCGTCATCTGAGCAGAATCACAGTCGCCATCTCCAGTCTATTTATTAGGGGGATTTTAGAGTAGAAAGAATGAATGTTAAAGTAGCCAAAACAGTAGGTGCATATGGTTAAAGCCAGATGGTTACTACATAGGCTCTGACTGCTGTCACTACCAAACAATATATCCTCCTGAGTACTACATCTCTCATATGGGGATGCACCTCTTTCTGTGACTACTTTAATCCAATTACGGTTTTACAGAAATAATTACTGTGAATAAAAATGSTTAGTATTGTAATTACCTAAGTAAGTAATACATGAAAGGATGTCCAGAACAGAGGATTGAGTTCTCGAAATTAAACTGTTTATTCTCACACAGGCTACTGTATTCCGACGCTCACTTTTTCAGGATGTAAAGAGGCAGAACAATAAAYAGCATGGTCATATTACAGAAGCTACTGTGCCTAGCCCCCCGCGTCTCCACCAATCACACCAGACATTCCTTTGATTGCCAGACAGCAGGTTGACTGGCATGCTGGACCCCACGAAACCTGGTAAAAAACCTTTAACCTGATTAAATGGTAAATGTGCACTGATAACAACAGAACTCAGTTCAGCCACAATTTCATTAGGCCATGCACTGAACACTTGACAGATTGGAGTAGTTTGAGAAAAAACATTCTGAAATGTAGTTGATACTGAATAAATGTTTGCCATTTGGCAAGCTTCATTTGATAGAAATGGTGAAATGAAGTCTGAGTTTATAATTGTAACCACATTATCACAGGCTACTTCATTAATAAAGAGGCTACCAACCAACGTTACAGTTACTCTGTTCCTTTTTTACTAAGCTGCCTTTAAATAATATGAACGATTTTTATAACTAAACCAAGAGAGACCACAGCCTGTAGTTTAAAATAGGAACACATGATCCATAGTGGGCAGAGCCAAGCAGGAGCTAGCGAGATCCTATTGGTGCGTTCTAGAATTAATTTGCATATTTCTGTTGGGGAACACCTGCTCTGTGATATGTGCAAAAACTCAATTCGCCTTTGCATGCCTTCTAAACAAGGCAATTTTTWAAAACTTTGGCAAAGGGTAAAGTCTTACAAAACTTTGTCCACTCTATTCATAACAGATTGTAGTTTTGGGAACAGAAATTTATATTGAGATGAAATGTTTAATCGATGASTAAATTATCAGAAAGTTGGCCAAAATACATCTCATTCCATCTTCTCTCTCCCTCCTTCTCATTCCCTTATCACTGCCGGCCACTGGACTTCCTCTCAGTACCATATTTGGTAGTGAGCGGAAACACCAAGGGGATGCTTCACATTTATACATCCGGGTGAAATATCTGTCTCATTGTTCTATCTGTGGTTATATTTCACTTCTGGTTTTCAGTGTGGCAAGCTCATCTTCGACCAAATGGGACAAAATTGCAGACGTTGCAAACAAATCAATTTCCAGACCCAGAAGTCCATGCATCATCAGAAATGGGATAAAGGAGGCTTAGATGCAAAAAGGCCCTAATTGAAAACAGTGCTCATGATGGAAGTCAAGTCATCATCCACCTCTTCTTTACTTCTCTTATACCCCCTCCCTTTCCTCCTTTTCTCCCATCACCACCACCCACTCTCTCCTTTTCACATGTAATTGCTGGTCAAGTTTTTTACTCCATCTATTGCCCATCCCTTGTAAATCTGCCCCTCTCTCTCTTCAACTCTCTCTCTCTGAACTCTCTCTACTTTGTCTCGCTTCTCTTTGTTTAGGTAAACATCTAGCAGAGACAGAGAATACTAAGATACCAACTAGGAGAAGAGTAACTGGGAATCTGAGTACTGCAGTCATCTCTGAGGGAACAGAAGGAAGGACTCTTACATGTTCTTATATTGTCCTTGTAAAAATGATAAGATACGTTGCGATGGTCTTGATGACATTACAACAACCGTGTTTGACAGTATTGACATGATATTTCAGTTTTTTTWWATAAAATGGTTTTCTCTTCCAATTCAGTTCTGATTGTCATGCTGATCTCTTGAAATGAATCAGGGGCTGTTCCAAATCCAACAGATTGAACTGAAATCTTTGACCCTTGATATTCTGTCAGAAATACATCACTATTTTACCCCATCAAATATCTAGAGTTTAATACAGGGTAGGGTGTTTTGATTGGGTGGTCAACTGGTCCCTGATTGGCTCAAGGCATACCACTGCACTTTTATTTCCCTCCTTCCCTCTTCTGTACTTTTATATTCAAATGTCCAGTCTCCACTCAGACCAGATAKTCTGATTCTTGTCAGCGGTATATGGATTATTGTATATTCCTGTTCTTTCTCTGAATAATCAGTTTCTCTTTTATGTTTACTTCAAGATTGTCAGTATATGCAGTATATCTCCTCTATGCCTCTGTCTGTGCTTGGCCCTGATTTACAGGCTCCCAGCCCTCTGAGTAATAAGACTCCTGTTTCATAGCAGTTGGACTCAGTTCAGTTTTTTTGGTGAGCAAAGGGGATCTGCAAGCTCTCACAGATTGAATTGACGAAGCTAAATGTGCATTAAAGTTACTTTGGTGGGTATTTGTACTGTAACTAATCAAATTCTCATTGTCTGCCAGTGTACCATACCAGCAGTACAGTATAGAATAAAGTGCTTCTCAAGATTGGTATAACTTCCAAGCATTTTCTTGATAAAAMGTCTTACCATTTGCATGCAAGCATTATATTTGTGCTTATTCTGCTTAAAACTGGGTTGCATTTTAACATMGCGTACATTGATGAYTACAGTATATGCAGTGACAAAGGGAGAGACCGCCCTGGGAAGATGATCTGGCCAGTGAGAGATAGAGGGAGAAAGTTTGTGTTTTGCTGTCAAAGCCTTGTTTAACTGAGTAAGCGACTAATATATTTCATACTCACTGACATTGATGGCAATGGGCCCAGAGTTAACAACATGGAGGTACATCAGTTAATTGCAAATTTGACTTTTTAAATCTTAGAGACTCCTCCGACAACCAGGGCCACTCTGGGGGACACGGTCCACAGTCTCTGAAGGTGTCTCATGCTTTATCCAGGGTTCAACAAAGTGGTGTTTTTGGTTAGTGAGACCTAGCTAAGAGTCTATTAGAGAATGGAGGATTTGAATCCTATGAGAACACAGTACAGAATTCTCCTCCCCTCAAAAGATTTATACAAATTCAATGCTTATACATATCATTACTAACATTTATTTAGTTTATTCAATCATCAGGTCACTGACATTGAGAGAGAGAGAGAGAGAGAGACATGGCTCCTGAGTTCTTCTGCAAAAAATATAGAATTAGAGCTGGATAAATGTAGATAAACTCAATTTATTTTCTGCAAAAACTTATACAGGATACTAACCTCAACATTAAAACCTTTAATCCAAAATCAAAATTCCATACCTAAAACCTTGATTTGGGACAAAATTTACCTGAATAGACTATTCAACCAAGGACTATCAAGGAAAGATTTCTAACAAGCCAAAACCTGCAGAAGCAACTCAGAGGAACCTGTAAATACCATCCAACACAAAACTGAGTGAGTAATATTCTGAAGCTACTTCTGAAGCCCAAAATTAAAAGACAATCTGTAGGTAATTTTGTTATATAAAGCCAAGTAAATAAGTATACTATAAGTATATACTATACTATAAGTATACTAGCTACCAAGCTGCTAGGACAGAACAGACCTGGTGGCACCTTCAATTAGCACTGATGTGTGAAAACTCTTGAGCCCAACAATGGCAGGAGAGTTTCACAGCCCCCACCCCCAYCCAAATGCAGAGGTCTTTGAAGCCCCAGTGGCGTATCGCTGTCCAGAGTCCATTACAATACAGTTGATTAAAAATAACCCTGCAAGGAATAAGTACAAAAACAAGCTCATCAAGGACAATCCAGAGACACCAACAACTTAATTTTCCACACAGACCATCCCAGTGCTATAAGAGCATACTACCCCTATGCCAATAGAGAGGGTATTGGCATAGGGTGGAAACTCAGAATAATAGACATTGAGGAAATTGAAACAACCTCTGTCAACCTCTACAAGTCTGGGACAGTAATGGTGCATGCAGTTCCAGCGGGACTTTTACAGGATCAAAGAGAGAGCACAGCAGGAAAAGCTCTCTCTCTGTGATGACTCCACCCGATAGGCGCGGAGGGTCTGATCACAACTCTTCAAACTGTCCTGCAGACGAGGATAGTCACCCCCCCCCCCCCCCACCCCAGCACTGAACACACCAGGTCCAACAACTGCACAGCTCCTCCATCATTGAGAGGGATACATTCACAGAGCTGGAGAGAGACATGGTGGAGCTCAGAGAGCTAGTCCACACAATCCAGTCAGAACAACACACACAAACAGACCAGCACAACAACACCCCCCAACAAAGACCCAAAGGGCAGAAGGTGGAGATTGTACGGCTGTCTGAGAGAGCTGGCTAGCGTCTTACGGACTGGAGGGGAGAGAACTTAAGAGAGGCAACACGTGGCAACTGGAAGGGACGAAGGCGTTTTTTCCCCCAGCAAAGCTGTGTGACAGAGAGGCACGCTCGCTGGTATCTTGAGGCTACCCCGATACAAGCCAGCAGAACAGCCCACCTCAGATCCAGGACCCAGGCCCGAGTCCACAACCTTCAACACTCAATGGGACAGACAACATAGGACCCACCAACAAAACAGACCCCACCCCCTTACAGTTCCTTCATGTCAGCGTCCCCGATAGCCCTCTGACAACCACCCACACATCTTTTTCTTAATCAAGATGGCGTAGCCCCAGTTCAGAACGTCTTTGCCTTTGTCTTGTCGTTGTTCCGTGTATATATCTTTTTTTTCCTTCGTATATATATATACTATTTTTACTTCACCCAGTTTCAACATACTCGTTCTCAACCCGCCTCTCCAAATGTGGTATGGATCTGCTATTTTCTATACTTTAGAACCGGAACCCCCAACAGCAAGCCTAGCCAGCTAACTAGCCTACTAGTCAGTAGTCCACTGCTAGTGGTCATCAGCTAACCTCAGCCCGGTTCAACTCTTGCCAGTCTGCCAAAAAGCACGAATGTCAACTCAGCACCATACCGCGGACTGCTTTTTTACCTCCACAATGTCTCAGTTTCCTACCATAAGCCTGAACCTTTTTGCACCTGGATCATCACAGCTAGCTAGCTGCTATCCGAGTGCTACGCCCTGCGGCTAACGTGCTCTGTCCCGAAGCAAGCACCAGTGAGCCTGCGCAACTGCCCATCTTCCTGGTTAAGGCGCTGAAGAGTCCATCAGCCCACTCCTTGGGGCTACAATACATATTTGCCAAAGGGCCTGCCGAGCCCTTTTGCTGCCGACACGGAGCCGCGCCGAATCATCACAACTTTCTAACCGCAACGTAATCTGCCTGAGGGGTTTTTCAACAGCTTCTCACGTCGGACGTCCCCTGAAGGCCCATCCGCTAGCCTGCTGGCCGCGGCCCGCTAGCTGTCTAGAGCATATCGGACTGTTAGCTGAAGAGGACCATCAGCCAATTTCTTGGGCTACAATACTATTTTGCCAATTGGCCTGGACCCTTTTACTGCCTACACGGAGCCCTGCCGATCCAACACGACTGGTCTGCCGACATAACCGTCCGAGGGGGCTACAACAGACTTCTTCCGTCGCGACATCCCCCAAGGCCCTTCTGCTATCCTGCTAGCCCAGGCCCGCTAGCTGTCTGAATCGCCGTGTCTCCAGCTCGCCTAGCTATCCACTGGTCCCTATGATCACTCGGCTACTCATGCCTCTCCCTAATGTCAATATGTCTTGTCCATTGCTGTTTTGGTTACTGATTACTGTCTTATTTCACTGTAGAGCCTCCAGCCCTGCTCAACATGCCTTAGCTAGCCCTTTTGTTTCACCTCCCACACATGCGATGACCTCACCTGGTCTCGATGATGTCTCTAGAGACAAAACCTCTCTCATCGTCACTCAATGCCTAGGTTAGTCTCCACTGTATTCACATCCTACCATACCCTTGTCTGCACATTATGCCTTGAATTTATTCTTCCGCGCCCAGAAACCTGCTCCTTTTACTCTCTGTTCMGAATGCACTAGGTGACCAGTTCTTATAGCCTTTAGCCATACACTTATCCTACTCCTCCTCTGTTCCTCTGGTGATGTAGAGGTTTATCCAGGCCCTGCAGYACCTRGCTCCACTCCCACTGTCCAGGCGCTCTCATTTGTTGACTTCTGTAACCGTAAAAGCCTTGGTTTCATGCATGTTATTATTAAAAGCCTCCTCCCTAAGTTTGTTTTACTCACCGCTTTAGCACACTCTGCCAACCCAGATGTCCTAGCCGTGTCTGAATCATGGCTTAAGAAGGCCACCAAAAATCCTGAAATTTCCATCCCTACCTATAACATTTTCTGACAAGATAGAACTGCCAAAGGAGGCGGAGTTGCAATCTACCGCAGAGATAGCCTGCAGAGTTCTGTCATACTATCCAGGTCTGTGCCCAAATAATTCGAGCTTCTACTTCTAAAAATCCACCTTTCCAGTGTTGGAATCAGCTTTACTTTGAACATTGAGATATTAAATAAATGATAGAGACAAGGCCTTGAAAAGAAAGAGTTTGTAAAAAGCCAGAAGGCTTTGGAATGTGTTTGATGGARGAGAGGAGAGCGATGTGTTGATATAAGGAAGACAGATGAATATCTGTGGATTAGGAGGTGAGGGGTGAGGTCAGTTCCCCTTCAGGGAGTAATCAGGGTTGGTATCTGGTTACCTTATTTCCTGTGGAGCCATAAACTGTAAGGAGGAGGAGTGTCTTAAGTAGGATGCATATAAACTGTGATGTCTGAAATGTTTTTGCTGTCTGATTTCAGCTGTACAGAATCCTTGGGAAGAATAAACTTGGTTAAAGCTTCTCTAGTGTCCGTGGGTTATTTACTCTGAAAAATAAGAACCGAACACCAGAAACAAGTCTCCCACCGTTGCCGCTTGTTATAGACCACCTTCAGCCCCCAGCTGTGCCCTGGACACCATATGTGAATTGATTGCCCCCCATCTATCTTCAGAGCTCGTACTG
>NC_036863.1:37452971-37583270 GCF_002910315.2 Salvelinus sp. IW2-2015 | reverse complement strand
GAAGATAATTTGCCATTCCTTGTATGTGAGCCTAGCACAACATCCAAAAAGTTCTGGACACTGTAAAGCTTATCGCAGTGGCGCTTCACAGCGAGGTGAATAGAACTAGAGCACCTCCTCCCAGCTGCCCACTGCACTGAGCTAGGAAACACTGTCACCACGATAAATCCACGATAATTGAGAATTTCAATTAAGCATTTTCACGGCTGGCATGCTTTCACCTGGCTACCCCTACCCCGGTCAACAGCCCTACCACAGCAACTGTGCCCAAACCTCCCCCATTTCTCCTTCACCCAAATCCAGATAGCTATGTTCTGAAAAGTTGCAAAATCTGAACCCTAAAAATCAGCTGGGGCTAGACAATCTGAACCTCTCTTCTAAAATTATCCGCCGCAATTGTTGCAACCCCTATTACTAGCCTGTCAACCTCTCTTTTGTATCGTCTGAGATCCCAAAGATGGAAATCTGCCGCGGTCATCCCCCTCTTCAAAGGGGAGACACTCTAGACCCAAACTGCTACAGACCTATATCTATCCTCTGCCTTTCTATGGTCTTCAAAAGCCAAGTTAACAAAGAGATCACCGACCATTTCGAATCCCACCGTACCTTCTCCGCTATGCAATCTTGGTTTCAAGCTGGTCATTGGTGCACCTCAGTCACGCTCAAGGTCCTAAACAATATCATAACCACCATCGATAAAAGACAATACTGTGCAGCCGTATTCATCGACCTGGCAAAGGCTTTCGACTCTGTCAATCACCACATTTCTTATCGGCAGACTCAACAGCCTTGGTTTCTCAAATGACTGCCTCGCCTAGTTCACCAACTACTTCTTAGACAGAGTTCAGTGTGTCAATCGGAGGCCTTGTGTCTGGACCTCTGTAGTCTCTATGGGGTGCCACAGGGTTCAATTCTCGGGCCGACTCTTTTCTCTGTATACATCAATGATGTTGTTTCTTGTCTTCTGGTGATTCTCTGATCCAACTCTACGCAGATGACACCATTCTGTATACTTCTGGCCCTTCTTTGGACCCTATGTTAATTAAACTCCAGACGAGCTTCAATGCCATACAACTCTCCTTCCGTGGCCTCCAACTGCCTCCAAGTAAAACTAAATGCATGCTCTTCAACCGATCGCTGCCCGCAACTGCYCGCCGTTCTGACTTAGAATATGTGGACAATTACAAATACCTAGGTGTCTGGTTAGACTGTAAACTCTACTTCCAGACTCACATTAAGTTAGGGGCGGCAGGTAGCCTAGTGGTTAGAGCGTTGGACTAGTAACCGAAAGCTTGCAAGATTGAATCCCCGAGCTGACAAGGTAAAAATCTGTTGCTCTGCCCCTGAACAAGGCAGTTAACCCACTGTTCCTAGGACGTCATTGAAAATAAGAATTTGTTCTTAACTGACTTGCCTAGTTAAATAAAGGTAAAATAAAACTCATGCTGTCAAACATACCCTCGTAAAACTGACTATCCTACCGATCCTTGACTTTGGCGATGTCATTTCCCAAATAGCCTCCAACACTCTACTCAGCAAATTGGATTCAGTCTTTCACAGTGCCATCCGTTTTGTCACCAAAGCCCCATATACTACCCACCACTGCGACCTGTATGCTTTCGTGGGCTAGCCCTCGCTTCATATTAGTCGCCAAACCCACTGGCTCCAGGTCATCTATAAGTCTTTGCTAGGTAAAGCCCCGCCTTATCTTAGCTCACTGGTCACCAAAGCAGCACCCACTTGTAGCATGCGCTCCAGCAGGTATATTTCTCTGGTCACCCCCAAAGCCTTCCTCCTTTGGCCACCTTTCCTTCCAGTTCTCTACTGCCAATGACTGGAACGAATTGCAAAAATCACTGAAGCTGGAGACTCATATCTCCCTCACTAACTATAAGCATCAGCTGTCAGAGCAGCTTACCGATCATTGCACCTGTACATAGCACATCTGTAAATAGCCCATCCAACTACCTCATTCCCATATTGTTTTTGTTTTTTTTGCTCCTTTGCACCCAGTATCTCTACTTTACACATTCATCTCTACACATTCATCTTCTGGACATCTATCAC
Source organism: Salvelinus sp. IW2-2015 (assembly GCF_002910315.2). Taxonomy (NCBI): domain Eukaryota; kingdom Metazoa; phylum Chordata; class Actinopteri; order Salmoniformes; family Salmonidae; genus Salvelinus; species Salvelinus sp. IW2-2015. The sequence continues at coordinate 37,581,203 of NC_036863.1, read as the reverse complement.
TCCAGTGTTTAATTGCTAAATTGTAATTACCACTGTAATTACCACTTCACCACTACGGCCTATTTATTGCCTTACTTCCCTAATCTTATCTCATTTACACACACTGTATATAGATTTKTTTCTATTGTGTTATTGACTGTACGTTTGTTTATTCCATGTGTAACTCTGTGTTGTTTGTGTCGCACTGCTTTGCTTTATCTAGGCCAGGTCGCAGTTGTAAATGAGAACTTGTTCTCAATTGGCCTACCTGGTTAAAGAAAGGTGAAATAAATAAAATAAAATCCACTGAGGACATCAACCTTTAATTTTATCCCCTTTTCTCCCCAATTTTCATGGTATCCAATCGCTAGTAATTACTATCTTGTCTCATCGCTACAACTCCCGTACGGGCTCGGGAGAGACGAAGGTCGAAAGCCATGCGTCCTCCGAAGCACAACCCAACCAAGCCGCACTGCTTCTTAACACAGCGCGCCTCCAACCCGGAAGCCAGCCGCACCAATGTGTCGGAGGAAACACCGTGCACCCGCCCCCTCGGTTAGCGCGCACTGCGCCCGGCCCGCCACAGGAGTCGCTGGAGCGCGATGAGACAAGGATATCCCTACCGGCCAAACCCTCCCTAACCCGGACGACGCTATGCCAATTGTGCGTCGCCCCACGGACCTCCCGGTCGCGGCCGGCTGCGACAGAGCCTGGGCGCGAACCCAGAGACTCTGGTGGTGCAGCTAGCACTGCGATGCAGTGCTCTAGACCACTGCGCCACCCGGGAGGCCCAAATTAAATCCCTTTTAACTTCCTGGACAAAATGTTCCACTGTAATTGTGAAGGTGTAAACTTGGCAGTAGAAAATCTTAACAGAATATTTGACCTCTCAGCTTCCCTTTCAAATCTAAAAATCGCAAATAGTAAACCGAAGAAAATGAACAACAATGACAAATGGTTTGATGAAGAATGCAAAAATCTAAGAAAGAAATTGAGAAACCTGTCCAACCAAAAACATAGAGACCCAGAAAACCTGAGTCTACGCCTTCACTATGGTGAATCACTAAAACAATACAGAAATACACTACGAAAAAAGAAGGAACAGCACGTCAGAAATMATTTCAATGTAATTGAAGAATCCATAGACTAACCACTTCTAGAAAAATTGGAAAACACTAAACAAACAACAACATGTAGAATTATCTATCCAAAATTGAGATGTATGGGTAAACCACTTCTCCAATCTTTTTGGCTTTATAACAAAGAACAAACAGCAAAAACATATGCATGATCAAATACAAATCTTAGAATCAACTATTGAAGACTACCAGAACCCACTGGATTCTCCAATTACCTTGAATGAACTACAGGACAAAATAAAAACCCTCCAACCCAAAAAGGCCTGTGGTATTGATGGTATCCTCAATGAAATTATCAAATATACAGACGACAAATTCCAATTGGCTATACTAAAACTCTTTAACATCATCCTTAGCTCTGGCATCTTCCCCAATATTTGGAACCAAGGACTGATCACCCCAATCCACAAAAGTGGAGACAAATTTGACCCCAATAACACCTGTGGGATATGCGTCAAYAGCAACCTTGGGAAAATCCTCTGCATGATCATTAACAGCAGACTTGTACATTTCCTCAGTGGAAACAATGTACTGAGCAAATGTCAAATTGGCTTTTTAACAAATTATCRTACGACAGACCACATATTCACCATGCACACCCTAATTGACAAACAAACAAACCAAAACAAAGGCAAAGTCTTCTCATGCTTTTTTGATTTAAAAAAAAGCCTTTGACTCAATTTGGCATGAGGGTCTGCTATACAAATTGATGGAAAGTGGTGTTGGGGGAAAAACATACGACATTAAAACACAAGCAACAAGTGTGCGGTTAAAATAGGCAGAAAACACACACATTTCTTCCCACAGGGCCATGGGGTGAGACAGGGATGCAGCTTTAGCCCCATCCTCTTCAACATATATATCAACAAATTGGCGAGGGCACCAGAAAAGTCTGCAGCACTCGGCCTCACCCTACTAGCATCTAAAGTCAAATGTCTAATGTTTGCTGATGATCTGGTGCTTCTGTCACCAACCAAGAAGGGCCTACAGCAGCACCTAGATCTTCTGCACAGATTCTGCCAGRCCTGGGCCATGACAGTAAATCTCAGTAAGACCAAAATAATGGTGTTCCAAAAAAGGTCCAGTTGCCAGGACCACAAATACAAATTCCATCTAGACACCGTTGCCCTARAGCACACAAAAAACTATACATACTTTGGCCTTAACATCAGCGCCACAGGTAACTTCCACAAAGCTGTGAACGATCTGAGAGACAAGGCAAGAAAGGCATTCTATGTCATCAAAAGGAACATAAAATTCGAAATACCAATTAGGATCTGGCTAAAAATACTTGAATCAGTGATAGAACCCATTGMCCTTTATGGTTGTGAGGTCTGGGGTCCGCTCACCAACCAAGAATTCACAAAATGGGACAAACACCAAATTGAGACTCTGCATGCAGAATTCTGCGAAAATATCCTCAGTGTACAACGTAGAACACCAAATAATGCATGCAGAGCAGAATTAGGCCGATACCCGCTAATTATCAAAATCCAGAAAAGAGCTGTTAAATTCTACAACCACCTAAAAGGAAGCGATTCCCAAACCTTCCATAACAAAGCTATCAGCTACAGGGAGATTAACCTGGAGAAGAGTACCCTAAGCAAGCTGGTCCTGGGGATCTGTTCACAAACACACCCTACAAAGCCCCAGGACAGCAACACAATTAGACCCAACAAAATTATGAGAAAACAAAAAGATAATTACTTGACACATTGGAAAGAATTTACAAATAAACTGAGCAAACTAGAATGCTATTTGACCCTAAACAGAGAGTACACAGTGGTAGAATACCTCACCACTGTGACTGACCCAAACTTAAGGAAAGCTTTGACTATGTACAGACTCAGTGAGCATAGCCTTGCTATTGAGAAAGGCCGCCGTAGGCAGACATGGCTCTCAAGAGAAGACAGGCTATGTGCACACTGCCCACAAACAACATGAGGTGGAAACTGAGCTGCACTTCCTAACCTCCTGCCCAATGTATGACCATATTAGAGACACGTATTTCCCTCAGATTACACAGATCCACAAAGAATTTGAAAACAAACCCGATTTTGATAAACTCCCATATCTACTGGGTGAAATACCACAGTGTGCCATCACAGCAGCAAGATTTGTGACCTGTTGCCGCAAGAAAAGGTCACAACCAGTGAAGCACAAATACCATTGTAAATACAATCCATATTTATGCTTATTTATTTTCCCTTTTGTACTTTAACCATTTGTACATCGTTACAACACTGTATATATACATAATATGACATTTGCAATGTCTTTATTACAGTTTTTCTCAGTCGCTTTGGTGCATTTCTTAGATCAAAGGTGCAATTCTTGATACTACTTGTACAAATTCCAAATCATCTAGTCACTTGTGCACATCATTAAAGCAATTTCTTATTCCTTTGAACAAATTGCAATTGGTAATGTACAACTGTCAGCTTTTTTCCACATTATCAATTGCTCATGTCATGTTGATCAAAATATAGTAGATGGTTCTCTGTTGAATAGTCTTACCCCTCAAAACATCTAGGCATTAGTTCCTTGCATAAGCCATTACATGCAAAATTGTTGAACTATTTGTCATAAACTGTCAAGCATAGTTTTACACATTTCTATTAGACCTTTTGTACAAAAATGTGAATTGATGAATCGTACAGGTGAAATTGACCCTCACTCATGAAGGAATGTAAAGTGTTAGTTCAACCAACAATCAACCAGTTGTCTAAATTGCTCAAAGGTACATCTCATGAAGAATCAATTGGCAAGCATATATASMCAGACCACAACACATCCATACGGTTAGCATCTCAACCATCGACAGGGTGCTGCATAGAAACCAGATGAGTATGAAACAGCTGTACCGTGTACCATTCCAAAGGAATGAGGACAGWGTTAAGGAGCTACGGTACCAGTATGTACAGGTAAAACATATATCTATGTAACTACTTTACAGCAACATTTTATAGTGATACATAGTACAGTAAGCATAAACTGCACACATTTCCATTGCTGTGGAAGGAACATGCAATATATGTACATTTTATGTCACCCTTCCTTACCAAAACAAATTMAACTGTGTGTTCTGGGATATAGCGTATAATGGAGTTGGAATCAAGTGAACCCTCTCACAACTTTGTATATGTGGATGAGGCTGGCTTCAACCTGACCAAATGCAGAAGGCGGGGGGTCGGAATATCATCGGTCACAGAGCTACTGTGGATTTGCCAGGCCAACGGGGAAGAAATATCAGCAGGTGTGCTGCTATTTCGGAGCATGGTGTCCTAACCCATATCCCCCTTATAGGGCCATACAACACCCAGCATCTACTCAACTTTTTAGAGACTCTCTACAGGGCTCTCATCCCTGATGATGAGAGGGGTCTGTTTAGAGAGGATTTGCCAAAGTATGTGGTCATTTGTGATAATGTGAGTTTCCATCGATCAAACATCATAAGGCAATGGTTTGTGACCCACCCGAGGATGCTCATAGAATTCCTCCCACCTTATTCACCATTCCTTAACCCAATTGAGGAGTTCTTTTCAGCATGGAGGTGGAAGGTGTACGATCGTCAGCCACACACAGATGACCCTGCTGGCTGCAATGGATGCAGCATGTGAGGACATCACAGTAGACGCCTGCAGAGGATGGATAAGGCATTCCAAAATATTCTTTCCACGTTGCATTGGAAGGGAAAATATCCGGTGTGATGTGGATGAGAATATGTGGGCCGACAGACAGGAACGTCTGGATGTGTAGAGACAGCACAACAGTGCTGCGGGCAAAGTTGTGCCTTAGGGGTGGTTTCCTGTGTTTCTTTCTAATTTTGTTTTTTTTCCTTTGTGCCCCTTGGGTTGTCCAGTCTCTTTCAATCAATAACCCACATACAGTAATATGTAAATAGTACTGTTGAAATTGATATATGCCATAGAAGTGCAGCCTTGTGCATTTTCAATACAGTAACTGTCATCCAAACTGTAGCCTAAGTTTACATCAGGTAATACTGTCAAAGTACACAGTTACATTGACAACATGCCTAAACATTTTGACGACCTTGTTCGTGAACAATGACTCAATGACTTATCATTCTGATGACACTGACATGATCATTGGCATGAATATTTACGTTTAGCAGATCGTACTAAGGATTTTTAGTGACTGATAGCTTTAGAAACATATCTATTGTATTTTGCAGTTTGTACAAATTGTTCTGAGAATGCACTTATTATTTTGCACATGTTAGGGATGATTGAAAAATGCACCAAAACGACTGAGAAAAACTGTATTTTGGAACATCTGTGAGTGTGAGTGTACTGTTCATTTTTATTGTTATCTACTTTTGTATATTATCTTACAATTGCATTGTAATGTTAACATATGTTTCACATGCCAATAAAGCCCCTTGAATTGAATTGAATTGAGAGACATAAGAGAAAGGAGAGAGCGAGAGAGAGAGGGAACATGAGAGAGAAAGAAAAGAGGAGACAAGAAGAGAAAAGAGAGAGAGAGATAATAGAAAGAGAGAGAGACGTACAATAAGAGAGAGAGAAAGAGAGAGAGAGAAAGACAGAGAGAGAGAGAGACAGAAAGAGAGAGAGAGAGAGAGCGAGAGAGACAAGAGAGAGAAGAGGACAGAAAGAGAAGAGAGAAGGGAGGAGAGGAAAGAGAAAGAGCGGAGAAAGGGGAAAGACAGAGAGAGAGAGAGAGACAAAGAAAGGAGAGAAGAGGGGAGACAGAGAGAGAGAGGAAGAGAGAGAGAGGAGAGAGAGAGAGAGAAGAGAGAGAAGAGAGCAGAGAGAGAGACAGAGAGAGAGAGAGAAGAGAGAGAGAGAGAGAGAGAGAGAGAGGAGGAGAGAGGAGAGACAGAAAAGAGCAGAGAGAGAGAGAGCGAGAGAGACAGAAGAGAGGAGAAGGAGAGCAGAGACAGAGAGAGAGACAGAGAGAGAGAGACGAGAGAGAGAACAGAGAGAGAGAGAGAAGACGAGGAGAGAGAAGAGAGAGAGAAGAGAGAGAGAGGATAGAAAGGAGATAAGCGGGGGAGAGAGACGAGAGACATCAGGAGAGAAGAGAAAGAGAAGAGAGAGAGAGGAGAGAGAGAAGAGATGACTACTGGTGATTATAGTGCTTGTCATTGTTGATGTGTTTTCTATCACCGCAGTCTGATTTTCTCATGAATAATGAAACAGCATTGATGCATAGTAATCACATATTTGGTGTTTAATGTTGATCAAGCGTAGGTTTGGTAAATTGTGTCAGTCCCATTCCTGATGCTTCACCCCTCCTTGTGTTTGGAAAATTCCATTAAATTTCACCCATTATTTTTGCTCAGCATTCTGTGTGGTAGTGCAATGCCAATAAAATCTATTTGATAGAGCACTGAGAAAAAAATAAGACAACTATAAAAAGGTAATCTAGTCTACTTAATGTGCCACCTGGCACCTGCGTATGTAGATAGTCCAACTGTAGTACAAAATGCATACCTCATAAACGTATTTCAAAGGTTTCATTAATGGTGTGGATGCAGAAATAGACTGGCACTCCTCCAATTGGGCTTCAGAGGAAGATAAAGAGGAGGGGCAGGACAGGGAGGGGGAAAGCAGTGGTATGGAGGAAGAAAGATATACAGGAAAGATAGGAGAGGGGTAAGAATGAAATATTTGATTGGGGAATTCTGGGAGCTCAGTCCCATCAGCGGGATACCCCTGGGAAGCATAACCACAACCCTGCTGCTGCACACACACCACACACACACACAAACCCACACACACACACAAACACACGCACACCGCATATATCAAACACAGCAGCAGCAGTTCCAGGGAGTGGCTGGATTCTTTGGAGGGGGTCTGCTGAGGGTAGCAGAGGGGGAGCTTGCTGCCCATTGCAGAGTCGGCAGTGTACCGCTAGCAGACCTCTTGTAAACTCCACGAGAGGAATTCATCCTGGCACTGTCAGACTGAGACACTGATACTGATAACTGCTCATGCACATGGAGTCACAGAGCTACACTACTACAGTATATTGCACAAGTAGGAATAAGTGTTACACTGTAAGTCTGAGTAGTGGAAATGCTTACTACCACACTCACATGATGTGGACCACAATGTGGTAATCAGGTTAGTGGGTGCTGCTTAGCATATTCTATATCCTTTTTTTACTCTATGCTTATTACCTTGGAGATCAGGGTAGAGGAAACAAAACAAAATTTTCCCATTCTAGCTCAGTGTATCTGCATTGACCCCTCCCTTCATCTCTCTCACTCCCTTTCTCCCACTCATTCCACTTCTCCCTCTTAATTCACCTCTCTCCCTCTCTTTTCTTGGCGTCAGTTTGATGGAGTATCTTTTCATTTCTTTGGTTCTCAGCAACAGCCTATCCCACACGCTTATGCACACTTACTATCCTAGTGTCTAGTGTCTAGTGTTTTGTGTTTTGTGTCTAGTGTGAGTGTGTGAAAGAGACCCTGCCTATAGCTGCTGATACCCTGGATTTTTAAGATCGTTCATTTTGAGGTAAGAGATGASCACAGGCTTCACCCCGTTTGTTAGAGACCCCAGAAACCTGCGTTCATTGGATGAGATAATTAATGTTTTATTGTTTGATAGATCTTGTGGGCCGATGGGGACTTGCTGTCTATATGTGTTAAGCATTGTAATTGCTATTGGTTGCAATTGTTTCATTGGAACAGATAATTTACCCCATTTTAACTGCAATCTGTGTGATTTAAGAATGTATTCTCAGGCATTCTGACTGTATTGTGTGTGAAGTATCTATACCTTACAAGGGCCATGGCTTGGTATCACGTTGAGCATTAAAGCCACTTAACTTCCCTATCTCAAGGATGACATGTTCACACGAGAGTAAGGTACTACATATGTTCATTTACGGTTATGTTAAAATGGAGAGATTGTAATTAAGAACAATTCAAAGTAAACCTTGTTAAAAGTTCCAAATTATTGTTTGGTGGCACTGAAAAGGCCTTTCGACAACTTTGGTAATAGTGTCAAAAATTTGACTGTCACCCTAATAAGGAAGATGTCAGCTAATGCACATGGCCAAAGGGTTGAAGGGCAGTTATTTTGATCTGTGTACACGTGCAAAATAGCTGCACGTAAGGATGCAGGCTTGTCTGTCTGTGCATTTGTTTGTGTATCCTGAGCAGCTGCTGAATTTGTTTGGCTGGGTAGTGTACATTTCACTGTGTGGGTGACAGCCTATTGGTCTCACGTTGAATCAGGACCAGAGGAGCTGCTGACTGCAAAAGCAATGTTACATCTAAAATGAGAAGGAGAGACAGCACAGATGTAATATATTACAAACACACAAATACAATACGTACTGTAGTAAAGGCCTACTACTGCACAATTTCAGTAAAGAAAATCAGACAGAAGAAAAATATTGGGACTAAATGACACCTACATGTAACTAACTGTACAGTATTCGTGTGCCCCTGGGGTCTTTAACCTGGGCTGACTAGAAATCTAAATGACTAATTTCAACGACTAATTGACTCAACCATTCAGCATTAGAGGCGGCTTGGGAATCAGGTTGACGTTTATTGTCATGAATCTTGCCCTGGAAACAACTGAGTGTTTTCCGCCAGATGGCTCAGCTACAAATTCAAAATCAGCTATATTGTAAAAATGAATGAAAACAAAAATGTGCTTTTTGATCTTAATTTAGGTCAGGGTTAGGGTTCTGTTTAAAATCAGATTTTATGACTTTGTGGCTGTGCCAGCTAGTGACCACTCTGCAGAGCCGCCTCCAGGGCARGAYTCATGACAATAAATACCAATGTGCTCTTGGGAAGGACATTACACTAAATCAGCTCTGTCACGTCAGGGTCCTAAGAGTCATGGGGTATTCCTTCTTCACACAGTCTGCTAATAGTGTGGCATGCCTGGTAGAGAACAATATTTCTCCCCTGTGTTAATGGACAGACATAGCTCCCACACACACACACACACACCTACTTCATGCTCTACCCCACCCTGCTGACGCACACCTCTATTTGTCTTTTTAATGTTTATTGAATGTGCATTTTGTACATTTGTGTATCTTCCCCGTCCACCCTTATATCGTCTTGATGTTCCTTTCTCTCCTCAATGTGATCCATTAGAGATAGAGCATACAACAGATGCATCTTTCATACAGGGTTTTGGTTGACAGCAAGCACCTACACGGGTGTCTTGTTGCAGCTCATTGTCTGTCGTCGGTAACATTATGTTCACAACGAAGAGCACAATGTACCAGTGGAAGCCCATGTTTTCATTGGCAAACAGTGATGTAGGGAATCTCTTTCATCAATGGAGAACATACAATGAACTATTTTGAACAGGCAATTGTTGTGTTTGTAGTTAGATGATCTAACCTTTAATATGATCTTTGTAATGTTGTCATGGATGAATTAGGAATCTCTTCAGTGCCTGTCAGTCCAGTTACATAATGTTTATTTTGTTCGACACCAGGCTCTGAGTTTGACGGCCACCCCCAGCAGCTACGGGTTCAAAGACTCCATCATCAGGTGCAGCTGGAAGAGGGAGAAAGACAAGTAGAGAGAGAGGTAACCGACTGGTGAAGAGGAATGGGGTGGATAGTAATGATCATTTACGCAGACACATCTCTGGTAGAGTTCATGTCCATTCCTGGTTTGAATGTATACTACAACCCTGACGCCACCAGAACAACACTAGGTTTGTCAGGTTCCTTCCTGCTTATCAGACAGTATACAGTAGCCTATACATGTAGTGTAACCATTAGCAACATGTTTATAGGTTTCCGGTCAGTAATATGTTAGGGGAATCAGTCTGCATTACGTTTCGTTTCCCGGTTAATTACCTTGCAGTTAAGCTAATGTGGATCTGTTTCCATGAGGTCGCTGTGTTGTCTGTTTGTTCTGCAGCTGGGCTCCAGAGCACACCAGCACTGGCAGCGGGGGGAAGAAGCGTTCTTCTCTGGGGCTGAATGAAGGTGCGAGCATGCGCTGCTCCACCCTCCTGTGTATCCTGGCAGGGGTGCTGCTGTACCTGGTGCTGGGGGCCGTGGTGTTCCAGGCTCTGGAGGCTCCTCGCGAGCAGGACCAGCACACGCAGCTGCAGGACACACGCAGATCGTTCCTGGAGAACTACACCTGCRTCAGCCCAGACATCCTGCAGGCTCTCATAGAGGTACACTACATTAAGAGAACAAACAGATACATATGATGGGGATATCAGGCTTTCAGGTTGTCATTCCCTCTCACTTTAACTCACTTCCTGACCTGACTATGTCTCCCATCCCAGGAAGTGGCAGATGCCGTGGGAGCGGGGGTGGATCCTAGCAGCAACTCCTCTACTTTCACCAGCCAATGGGACTTGGCTAGTGCCTTCTTCTTCTCTGGGACCATCATCACCACCATCGGTAGGTCAGCAGCCTGATCTCCCCTATGTTTACTCAATTGTGACACACTGACTCTACCTATCCAAATTCTAAAGCTCTACAACCCATCATCCTCAGGTTTTGGGAACATCTCCCCGAAGACGGAATGGGGGCAGCTGTTCTGTATCTTCTATGCCCTGGTGGGGATCCCTCTGTTTGGTATCCTGCTGGCTGGAGTTGGAGACCATCTGGGGACTGGGCTGAGGAAGGCCATCCTCAAAATAGAGTTCATCTTAGCGGTGAGACACTCAACAGTAGCTGTTTGGCTGAACGTGTTTCCTCTGTCTTTTTCAGTCTATCAGTATTTCAGTCTCTTCATTTCTTTCATTCCTCTTTTTCATGTTTTCCTCTCTCTCCCTCAGAAATGGAAGGTGAGTCCTACTATTGTTCGTGTCATCTCAGCTGTCCTCTCCATCCTGTTGGGGGTAGCCATTTTTGTTGCTGTGCCAACGCTGGTGTTTCAGGAGGTGGAGAAATGGACTCTCCTGGAGGCTTCCTACTTTGTTGTCATCACCCTGACTACAGTGGGCTTTGGAGACTATGTTGCAGGTACTTTCACCACTGCATTTTGGGATTGGGTCAAGGAATCTGTCTCAAAAGGTCAAAACTCTCTTTTCATTGTTGAAACTTTCTTTCATAGTTGAAACTCTCTTTTCATTGTTGAAACTCTCTTTCATTGTTGAAACTCTCTTTTCATTGTTGAAACTCTCTTTTCATTGTTGAAACTCTCTTTCATTGTTGAAACTATCTTTCATTGTTGAAACTCTTTTCATTGTTGAAACTCTTTTCATTTCACAGACACATACATGTCTGCTTCTCCAGATGTAGTTCCCACTGTGTTTTTATTTTTATTTAACCTTTATTTAACTAGGCAAGTCAGTGTTAGAGCACTAAACAGTACAGTCAGGAGTGATAAAATACAGTCAGTCATCAAACTGGCCACTTCCTTTATTAAATTATTCACAATCGTCCTACGACAGTTGAATTATTAATTGGCTCATGTGTGTGGTTTCATTGCCCCTAGAGTTTTCAGGCAGCGCAGTCTGTAATGTTCATTCTTGTGAGATTAACAGCACGTCTTTCACGTGTAAACTAACCTGTAGACGTGTAAAGTTGCTGATTCTCCATTGTCTACACTTATAAACCCCTATCTATCCCTATCCTCTTGCTTATCTCTGTCAGGTGATAGCGGAGATGGTGGTAAAGACCACTGGTACAAGCCTCTGGTGTGGTTCTGGATCCTGCTGGGTCTGGCCTACTTTGCCTCTATCCTGTCCATGATTGCAAACTGGCTTCGGGTCCTGTCCAAGAAGACCAGGGCTGAGGTGGGGGGCCGGAATGGGAGAGTGCAACCTTAAAGCAAATGGGCTGCACCATACATTTGATGTCACCTACAGCCACCTGTTTTCTTCTATGATCCTCCCTTCTATGATCCTCCTCTCTCATCAACTCTCTTTTTTTCTGTTGTGACTTTTATTAAATGCACTTTAAATAAATTGTGACTTGATTTGATCTCTTTCCTCTCTCTCTTCCCAGATGGAGGAGCTCAGAGCCCGTACCACTGACTGGGGTCAGAATATCCAGAACATGTCCGTGGACTTCCGCATGCCAGACGACCCCTTCAAACGACGCAGGCGAAAGCATCGCCATGGTCCTCGCAGCCGGGGCCATGGGGCGGGTCATGTGTCTGGGACCAGGGCCCCTGGGGAGGGGGACAGGGTGACTGGTAATGGCCAGCTGAACAGCCAATCAGAAACGGGATCGTCCTCATACTCTTACTCCTCCAACGATTCCGAGTCGGGGTCAGGGTCTGAGACAGGGTCAGAGGCCACGCAGTCGGAGCGGGTAGTAGAGGGTAAAGAGAAGGATGTCGATAAGGAGAACGCCTTCCCAGAAGCCCTGTATTCCCAGCCTCTGGACTACTTTGGAGAGAACCTGGCATACATTGATGAGTCCTCAGACGCAGTGAGTGGGAAATTACATTTGGATCCCCTATTGGATCCAGCACAGCCCGTCTCTGCACGCTCACGGAAGCCCAAGAGGAGACGGCCCAGAAGACCACCCCCAGAGAAGATCCCCAAAATCAGCCCTACCAAACCTGAGAAGAAAGAGCCAAATGGAGACATACCCCCTGAAAATCCCCCGCCCCCTCCACCAAAGGATGGATGAACCAAATGCTCAAGGGTGAGTTTGTATGTCAGGTAAATGAACAGGAACTCTACTGGTAGCAGCCAAATTCTCCCCTTGGGAGAGCTTAACGACCTGACTAAACGGGTGGTTGTTTCCAGAGCATGTTGAAAGTGGATGGAAGGGAAGAAAAAGAAGAACTGAACCTAATCGATGTTTTATTCACTGCACTGTTCATGTTTTCTAAACATAGTTTGAGTGCGTGTATGTCGTAATATGCCTGATTCTAATATGGAGTGGGCCTTGATGTAATAGTAGAGTGACTTATTCAAATAATCCTAACAAAACTTAATCACCGTCACTGCACTGACCTGAGGTTGCCTTGGTAGGGTTTTAATAATGTTTTAACGTGCCCCTCTCACCCATGTTTGTTTAAGCGCTCCCTACTGGGCAATCATGGAATTGCACAGCCCTGTTTCCTCTGGATAGAATCAGCAGTGAAGCACACCAACACAAAGGGTTTCTAACTCTGAATCAATCCCTATTGCTTTTGTCTTTACGGGAAAAAAGGCCTTACGACAATAACTCTACCATGATGAATTTGCCCCAAATGTCTGGAGACCAAACTTTAGTAAACAAAGCTTTTGGTCTATAATAGGAAAATTCAAGGCAGGAGTAAATCCTGTCTCTGCCAATAACCACATCAGGTCTTGCATGACCTAGCCTAAGTATTACAGTACTGACTTTATTCATGTGTGCACTGTGTACAGCATATGCCATTGTATAAATTGTTCTGAGTATTATTCTTCAAATGTATTGCACAAAACTGTCATGTAAAATAAACGTTTAAAAACAAAATCCTAATACTATTTTGTGTGTGCATGCGTGCACAGGGGAAGACGAAAAACAAACTTCAGAGTGATTTGTTTTATTGGGAAGGTTTTATCAAGTTTAATACATTCATAAACATGACTGTCAGTAAATTAAGAACAATGTATACGCAGGGACACAATGAGCAGGAATAACAACAGTCATTGAGAATGATATTGCAGACATCCATCTTCTCTTAGTTCCTCAATTAACTAGCTACATACGTGAAATGAGAAAAACATATATTATGTCTTAGCAACCATTTGCACTCATGAACACTTAAAGGGGCAATCTGTAGTTGAAACAATAGCCAAGGGGACCTTCCCGCCTGTTTTTGGCAAAAAGCTGAGGGATGGGCCTGGAGAAATGTGAGCACTCTCAAATGTATAGACAGAGCTAAGAATGCAAGGACTGACCATCCGAAATATAAAAATTCTAGTTTTCAGCATGTTTTGAGGCTATACTATGTTTAAGCTTATATTTCGGATTATGATGTGGTATGACAGTTGAATGAGGGTCATGAGGCATTTATAAGTATATTCTTCAAGAATCAATGGGTACATATCATTAATTTCTATGTCTAAAAATGTATGCAACAGGAAATTCAAATTGAGAAGTAAATTGTAAAGAAGATATACATCATTTATTACTCCATGTAGTTCATACTCACTGATATACTGTAGGTTGTTGATCCTCTGGATGTCAGACATATCCTGCCTCTGTCCTATGTTCACAGAGGAGTCAGGAATGGGAAGGGTGTTTTTTCCCCCCCTTTCTCAATTGAGAAGGCAGTCCTAAAATAGAAGAGAGACAAAGTTGAAAAAAACCTTCAGACATTAACCATTCAAATCCTCTTCCTGGCTCAGACTTACAGCTGAGGTAACCCCCGACCTCAGCCTGACCTTACTGTCCAGGGATAGAGGACAGTTCCCACCTCTGTGCTAGGGGTCTTTCTGGAACTCTCTCCAGGCCTGGGTCATCTGACCTTGATCAGCTAATTAAAGGCTCTACCAGCGAGCAGCAGAACCCCCACTTTGACTGTGCTTTAGTTGTTCCCAAGAGGGCAGGTTGGGGTCTCTGWAAACTCCTGTCCTCCACTACAACTCACAATCGGACCTCTCACCCATGGACCCTTCTGTCCACCACTCTGGACTTCCCAACTGGTGTTAGTGCATCACTGACCATAAAACCACTATTCACCTTCAATTTCCTTCTTGCACTGTTGTGTGTGTGTGTCTGTCCTGTATGGTGTGGCAATAAACTTGTCACCTTGAGGAATATATTCCCAATTGATCTTGACAAACTGGTCTCTGTCGCTCCTGGCGTGTTCGTGGTAGAAGCCCAGTGCATGGAGGAGCTCATGCGGAATGATGCCGTGGTAGACACAGCGGTACACATCCAGAGAAAGCTCCTGTTATGCTCCATTTCTCCCCAGCAGAGACCAGCGTCTACAAGGGGAGCGAGATCCACTTTGGAGCTCAATAGCATGCTGCAGTCGAGCCTTAGACTGAAGGGTTTTTACATCAGTGCACAGCTGGGTTTTGACCTGCACAAGTGGCTCGCAACTCACCCAGTTTTACTTTGAATGTCGATGTAGCCTGACTGGCCACTCCAGGGAACGCAGCGAATGCAGGTTCTAGTGTGAAATGATTTCATGGCCATCAATAATAGCCTTTTCAGAGTCATGTGCGATGAAGAACATCTGTCTCACTTATGTTATTACCTCATAACTTCAGGTTATATGTGTTCATGGCTTAATAACACAGTTTATAAAAACAATTAAATAATGATTTTCCCTTACAGAAGTAATAGTCTATGACAGGGGTAGGCAACCCTGGTCCTGGAATGCCGCAGGGGATTCATTTTTTTTGCTTTAACCGACCTGGAAGAGGTGTGTTGAATTTAGGCATTCACTGAACTGATCAGTTAGCTCAGTTGGTCAGGTGTGGTGCCTAGTTGGAACAAAATCCTGTAGTACCTGCAGCACTCCAGGAACAGGGTTTCCTATCTCTAGTCTATGATATATGGCACCTCCTCCAGTCCAGATGAGGATTTGCTCCATCAGAAGTAGTTGCCGTTGTCCCAAAACTTCATCACGTTTCTGGTCCATCTCCCTCCATTAGCATGTGGCTCATCCCTTGGTGCAAAGAGTTGAGTGGATGACATAACGAAGATATGGGTTGTAGATGCTATCTTAATCAGATACTGACTTGTTAGCTTCTGAGTAAATCATATTCGTTTGCCTCAAGGATCTTTGTAGTGATGACTAATGTGTTTCATTTTTCAGTCGTGACATCTGAACAGGAGTATATGGTTATATATGGCAGCTGTCTCACTGCAGTATTTCAATCTTTCGTGCTAGTTCAGCATTGCGTCTAGTGTTTGTAATTTGGACCAATCATATGTAAATGTTCAACATACAGTAGACTTGATTGTTATATAGCACCGAACAGTATGGTACATTTAGGAAGTGAAGACTTCCTCAACGTGCCATTCCTGGAGAGGAGACAATCTCAAAGTGAGTGAGGGATTCTGAACACAAGAGTGAGTTGAGAGTTAAGATAGGAGCTCAGCAGTGCTGAAGGTTACAGCTCTTACCAGGGGAGAGTGTGTCTGGGAGAGGCCCAGCAGCAGCAGGGTCGAGATGGTGAAGACGAGGCTCTGGTCCATGTTCCCTCAGTGTGTGGAGATGCTCAGAGAGGATCAGGTGTAAGCAGGTGTGTGAGATAGACGATGGATTTTATACAAACACACAGGGAGTGGGCTTAGGCCTTATGTCAACACTTTGGGCCTAAAACAAGCCTTTCAGTAGAGGGATAACTGCAGTAACCTCACTTATCCATTCAGTCACTGACTCAGGATACTGTAGGACAGTGTTTCCCAACTCCAGTCCTCGTGTACCCCTAACGTCACACATTTTTGTTGTAGCCCCGGACAAGCACACCTGATTCAACTCATTGAGGGCCTGATGATTAGTTGACAAGTTGAATCAGGGGTGCCTGTCCAGGGCTGCTGCTGTTGGGGGTACTCAAGGACACCAACTTGGGAAACACTGCTTTAGGATATATAGTTCTACAAGGACAGGTTGTAGAGTTGTGATAGCTATGTTTTTCTTGAATAGTCTTAGATGTAATTCATCAGATTACAAACACTAGGCATCTACAATTTCTAAGTAAAGTTGGACATTTAGGAGTAGGGTGTTGGCAAAGCTTTCATTCAGACATTAAAATATTACTTAAAGAAGACACAGCTAATGTGTAGAATCCATTAGTAAATGAATTAAGTGCTGAATATTTTACCAGAATTACGCGCATTTAACACATTACCATAAATCTGAACTGTAAAGCAGCACTTTACTGATTAAAACACCCTAGAGTCTAGGATTGTAATGTTAGTGTTGGTGAGAGTCATCTTTCCATAGAGGGGTGATATTTGTTTGTAATAATTATTTGTAGGCCAAACCGTTCTACAGACGATTTTGTGAGAAGACTGATTTTCAGGATGTCTCATGATCTGACAAACACAGCTCTAGCTCTGTCACCTTTCACTGCATTAGCATAATAATACAAATCCCCATAAGAATCCGTCAATTTACGCTAGAGATATCTGTTCATTTGCATTGGATGTGTCTCAATCCACCGCATCTGCCAATGGAGCACTTTCACATCTGTGGTGAAAGATAACAGAGCTAGAGGGTGTTTGTCAGACCATGAGACAAATAATTGTTTTATATATTTTTGATAGGCTACTTCAAGGGGTCTAAAATTACAAATCAAATAGCAAAATGATCCTTTGTATGACTTTCTTAAAACAATTCCATACAGCTTAGTAGAACCTCCTGTCTTAGATAGGGCTTAGACTGTAATGGGTTAATGGTCCAAACGGTTCAGTTTTCAGCAAGGGAGTACATTGTGGATGTACTGTAACACCCTCCCTAAATAAACAATTCCTTCTTTTAACAGTACCACTTTACATTTATGGTACCGGTTATAAAGAGTATATAAAGTTGTTTATGAATATTACATTATTAGTTTATAGATAATAAACTATAGATAATATCTAGTTTATTATAGTTAACAACCCGTTTATTGTAAGAGATTTAGCCACAACCTACAGTCTTCGTATAGAAAAGAGTTGTAAATAATGTGTTGAAAATCCCATTTCTATAGCCTTATCATGCATCTGACACACTGGGTGTACTGTAGACCCAAAGTGATGATAAAAAGCACAAGCCCCACTGTTTCGTAAATAATGTCCTAATATTTTAGTAAATGGCCTTTGTTTTTATCATATCAAAAGTCCCTTTAGAAATGTTGAACCAACCTTATTTTATAGGCTAATGAGCTAAATTAAAACTTTGCCCTGACCTGCACCAGAATGAATTAGCTGCTATCCGAATCTATTCGCTATTATGGTCTAAAGGTTGCCGACGTGTGGGATATTAGGCTACACTAAAATGACTGATGAACTCTCGGACTTCGTGGTGGCTCTGATAAACGGTTAAAGTCTGTGACCTTGCGCTCGACAACACGAACGTAGACGTCATCTCAGTCAGGCTGGCACATATACTGGCAATGTAATCAAGATACCACCAGAGAGCGCTACAATATTAATCAAATCGAATCAAATCAAATTGTATTAGCCACATGCGCCGAATAGACCTTACAGTGAAATGCTTACTTATGAGCCCCTAACCAACAATGCAGTAAAAAAATATATAATAATACGAATAAGAACTAAAAGTAACAAGTAATTAAGGAGCAGCAGTAAAATAACAATAGCGAGACTATTTACAGGGGTACTGGTACAGAGTCAATCTGCGGGGGCATCGATCAGTCGAGGTAATATGTACATGTAGGTAGAGTTATTAAAGTGACTACAACTAATAAATACTACAACTAATAAATGCGGAAATTCAGATTCCCCTGACATTGAAAATCTAAAAATAAATGATCAAATATGTCGGTCTTCTTTCTAAATATATACTATTGATGTAGTTAAAATTGTTGGCACTCAAAATCAATGCTGACTGTAAATTGTGCAATGGTGACAGGTGACAGCAGGTGTCTTATTCCACAATGATCCAATAATAACTAAGACATGTCATGTGACATGCCATGTTACAGTTATGTGTGTTTGGCTATTGGACGAGTAAAATGAAGATGATTCTTTCTCCATCCCGACAGGACAGGGTTGTCTCCTATAGAGAGGTTTTCTGTCTTCAGAGACGCAATGGCATGGAAGAATGGGAATCCTAGGATTGTAATGTTCTGCTTTCCAGTTGAACATTTCCTCAGGCGACAAGGCCTTTTTCAAAACAACTCGATCACTTTGAGGGTCTCTCTCTTTCACCCGTTTCCCCATTTAAACTATGACCCGTTTCCCCATTTGTTCAGTTCACTCTTGGTTATTTAATCTTAGACGGACAATTAAATCAGTAAATAATGAAACTCCTTTATATCTCTGCACTGGCCTATAACCATTTAGCAGCAGACCCCCAACACTGTCCCACAAACTTCTCCCGTGGCTATACACTCTTAGAAAAAAGGGTTCCAAAAGGCTTCTTCGGCTGTCGCCATAGGAGAACACTGTTTGGTTCCTGGGAGAACCCTTTTTAGTTCCACATATAATCATTTTGGGTTCCATGTAGAATCCTCTGTGGTAAGGGTCCTACATGTTATTCTATTAGGTTCTAGATAGCACCTTTTTTTCTACAAGTGTAGGGGGTGGGGGGGATTAAAAGTATTGAAAACAATTGGATGACTGGGCTACAGTAATAAGATACATGAGGTTGACTTAAACATCATGCAGCCCTTTTCCAATGTAGCACATGAGGAGTCCATGTATGACCTTGAATCCAAGGTCAGTGGTTTTTTCAATGACATGGGAACACTGTTGCTATCATCCTAAATCTTTCTGCAGTGTCTATAGGTTGGTTAACAAAATCTCGTCTAAACATACCATATAGGCTACCGTAGTGCTTCTAACACATGAATGTACATTATTATAACGTAATTATTTTATGATTGGTGAGTTTGATTAAAGCATATTTAATGTCAAATAGGCCTATGTGTTATGATAGGAGACTACCACATACGGTGTTCCTCGTGATAAGCTATTTTAACAAATAGTACTCAATAATTCCAGTTTTCAACTGATCTGTGTTTTAAAATGAATTTTCCGAGACGGGGGTTGTCCGCACTTTTTGGTGAAACCATTGCACGAGCCCAGGGAGAACGCGCACCCCTCTCCCTTCCTCTCTCGATGCCAGCTGTTATGGTCATGTTACCAAGCGGATTCGAGACTCCGGTTCTAGCTCTTCTCATCTCCTTACAGTCATCCACTGACCCCCACTTCCTTCGCCTCGATCCAAAAACTCGGTGTACCAGTTAACGAGTGGTGGGGCCTGTAGCGGAGTGAGCCGGGTCAGTGTCACAAGACCGAGTTGACTAAGCGTGGCTGCAAACATTTTCCATGCCATCCTAAACGCTGTGTGATTTACTATGGTGTAGTGTGATCCATAGGGGAACATTAATTCCACTGCATTACAGAAAAGTACGAATATAGGCCTAATGAATTTTGTAAATTGGCGTATAATAAACCACTTGAAGCCTATTATTAGGAACGCAGGTATGACAGGACTGGGAAGAGTGCAGAATTTACATTGTGTAGCCTAATTAAATGCAGATTTCATAATTAAATAGCCACCTCAGAAATTAAGTAGACCTACAAATGATCAAACTGCATAGGCAATCCAAAGAGCAGCCTTTATGGAAGTGTGTAGGCATAACTACGGGGTAGTTCTAGGCATTATATCGATCCAACTATTTAACATTTTAAATGTAGGTTACACATGTACATTTCTATTGAAATCCCTGAAACCTGTTAATTAAACAAATGATGGCATATTACTGGTTTGCATTGGAGCCTAGAAGCAGTACATCATTCAATATTAGATACAAGAATAAACCAGGTAATCTTACTGCGCTTTCTCATGTTGGTAGTGAGAATGATCTAAATAGCATAGGACCTATATGGCCTGGGTAATGATCACAACATTTATTTTTTTAATACATGCGTCGTATTAAAAAAAACTAAACCAGTGGATCAGGCAGACGCTACATTAGACTACGGTAGGCCTAGGATTTTTCATTGTTGCAACGCCGATTACGCAAATGGAACTAGGCTGGATTGGAGGGCGTGCACGGACGTAACGGATTACGGAGACACAGCAGACGCAAGTGGAGAGAGGGAGGAGAATGGATAAGGGATATACGTAACTAGAACCTCAATTGTAGCAGCGAAGATAATATAGAACACACAGTAGGCTACATAAAGTAACATCAATATGCGGGACTAGGCTGGATAAGAGAATAGCCTATGGATTAAATAGCCTACCAAATTGGGTTGACCAATTGTATCACCTGCAATCAGTCTTTCAACGCTGTGTCCCTTGATACATTGTTTTTATTTTCAAGCAATAATTTTGGAAACATTTTGCGCTACGACTCATCGCCTCTGAGATCCTGCTATTTAAATATAGGCCTACATAAATGTTATATGATTTTTTGGGAAGGGGTTCACGATCTGCATCCAATCTTGTGGCAATGTCGAAAACACCGTGATCTTAACCGTGGCTAAACCGGTCGACATACATCATTGTAGTGGAGTTATCTGTGGCTTCCGTAGCTGCGGTACTGCCTGGGTTGAGAACTATTTCCAGCGATGTTCTCACAAATGCAAGTAAGTATTTCATAATGATTAACATTGTAAATCTGTGCACATATAGTTTACTGTATTACTTCTGAATAATTGGCTCGCACGGTTCCTCTATTCCGCAGCTGATTAACTTTGCGTGACAACGATAATGGTAACCGTGCGTTGCTGTAATAATAAACTACCAAATGCTTTGGCATGTGTGTTGTGTCTCTAGGACTTCGTGACTGATCCAATGAGCAAGACCCACCCCCTCTATAACCTATTGTATATAGCCTACCTGTACTGTCAGTCTTCAGCACAATTTGGTCAACTACAGATTCCCATAAAGTCTACAGCATGTATCAATCCAACCAGATTGGTATGAAATAGAACCAAACAAATGTATAAAGTAGCTTTACTTTAGCGATAGTGGATATGGTTTTTGGACTGCAATTGACTACTTCTGGTTTCTGGACTTTGCCTACCGCATAAAATTATTTTCTCCAGGTAAAGGCTAGTCCTGACCAATTGTCTTTGATGGCATACTGAGTGACAACCATAATTTGAACAGTCTGATGCTTTACACAGTCATGTTCAACACACATACAGTCCAGTTTCTCAACTGCTGTTGAGTTAGTAACCTACATTTAATCGGTGTTCAGAATGCAATTGAATATGCAATGGCGTCAGTTCAGCTAAACCTTGCGTATGGCAAAGCCTACTTTTACATTTTTGGTCTTGAGCCAGCCATTATATATATATACACTAGATGACTGACAGGGGGCACTGTTTTGAAGCCAACGCGCCTCCTTGGCACTCCCTCACCGTTGTAAAACCTATTTTGGAAGCTATAGAAATGCATTTATTAATGTCTACATTTATTTTTGCCACGTTTATTCTACCTAAATTCATACTTTTAAATTATATTGTGTGAGCTAAACATAAAAATGAAATAAAAAATATAGAAACATTCTCCTTAAAGTACACTTTTGGGAAAGTGTTACTGTCCCCACTACAACAACAACATACTTTAAAAACTTGTAATTTTGACACATATTTTTTTCTATTTTAATACTGTAGAATTCCACTCATTCCTATGGAGGACTGATTCTTCTGGGGAGTGCCAATATGACCTACCGGTGGCATAAAAGCCTCTTATTGCCCAATACATAGCATCAGCAATCCAGGGTTTATATACATAATTGTACACAACTGACACCCCTGGAATAGTCTCCCCACGAATGACCTGTGCAAATTATGGCCCTCCAGGACCTGATTGAGATTCCTGATCCAGTATCCCTACACATTGTAAACATAGTACTGGAACTGACCCTGTATATAGATAGTAAGCTTACTTACTTTATCATCTTCTTCTTATTATTATTATTTTTATATCTTGTTTTTTTCTACCTTGTTATTTTTAGTATTACATTGTTATTGATTACTGCATTGTTGGGGTTAGAGCTTGCAAGAATGGTATTTCACTGTGTCTGATGCAGCCGTTTTCAATATCAAATCATTTCTGGGTAACAATGAAGTACCTTACTGTGATTGTTTTCTTTTTTTTACCATTTTTATTTTAAAACAAAAATATTTTTAGCTGAGAGCAATTTCTCAAACAACAATTTTGCTAGGACTGTCTGGGAATTGTTTTGAGTGGGGAGGGGGAAATTGAAAACGAGCTGTTATTGGCAGAGGTTTGGAACTCTTTCTTATTGGTCTATTAACTAATTTATCCCATGGTGACGTCACCGTGGAAGGCCAAAACTCCCTTTCACCAAAACAGGCTGGAATTTCAGGTGGTCTTTTCAAACAGCTCTCACACTAAAGGACATTATAATTTTCACAATTTCACAGTATTATTCCAACCTCCTATTGTGGAAATATAGTGCATTCAGAAAATATTCAGACCCCGTCCCTTTTCCACATTTTGTTACTTTACAGCCGTATCCTAAAATGGATTAAATAAAAATATTGCTTCATCAATCTACACACAATACCCCATAATGACAAAGCGAAAACATGTTTTTCAAAATTTTAGCAAATAAAAAAAGAATACAAAATTTAAATCAAGTTTACATAAGTATTCAAACCCTTTCCAATGAGACTTGAAATTGAGCTCACGTTCATACTATTTCCACCGATCATCCTTGAGATGTTTATATAACTTGATTGGAGTCCAACTTTTGTAAATTCAAGTGATTGGACATGACTTACAGTTGATGTCGGAAGTTTACATACACCTTAGCCAAAGACATTTAAACTCAGTTTTTCACAATTACTAACATTTAATTATAGTAAAAATTCCCTGTCTTAGGTCAGTTAGGATCACCACTTTATTTTAAGAATGTGAAATGTCAGAATAATAATAGAGAGAATTATTTATTTCAGCTTTTATTTCTTTCATCACATTCCCAGTGGGTCAGAAGTTTACATACACTCAATTAGTATTTGATAGCATTGCCTTTAAATTGTTTAACTTGTGTCAAACATTTCGGGTGGCCTTCCACAAGCTTCCCACAATAAATTGGGTGAATTTTGGCCCATTCCTCCTGACAGAGCTGGAGTAACTGAGTCAGGTTTGTAGTAGAGGTCGACCGATTAATCGGAATGGCCGATTAATTAGGGCCGATTTCAAGTTTACATAACAATCGGTAATCGTCATTTTTGGACACTGATCATGGCCGATTACATTGCACTCCACGAGGAGACTGCGTGGCAGGCTGACTACCTGTTATGTGAGTGCAGCAAGGAGCCAAGGTAAGGTGCTAGCTAGCATTAAACATATCTTATAAAAAACAATCAATCTTAACATAATCATTAGTTAACTACACATGGTTGATGATATTACTAGTTTATCTAGTTTGTCCTGCGTTGCATATAATCGATGCGGAGCCTGGTCATTTATCATTGAATCACAGCCTACTTCGCCAAACGGGTGATTTAACAAGCACATTCGCGAAAAAACACCTACTTGCACCAATGTGTACCTAACCATAAACATCAACGCCTTTCTTAAAATCAATACACAAGTATATATTTTTAAACCTGCATATTTTGTTAATATTGCCTACTAACATGAATTTCATTTAACTAGGGAAATTGTGTCACTTCTCTTGCGTTCTGTGCAACAGAGTCAGGGTATATGCAGCAGTTTGGGCCGCCTGGCTCGTTGCGAACCGTGAAGACTATTTCTTCCTAACAAAGACAGCCAACTTCGCCAAACGGGGGATAATTTAACAAAAGCGCATTTGCGAAAAAAGCACAATCGTTGCATGAATGTACCTAACCATAAACATCAATGCCTTTCTTAAAATCAATACACAGAAGTATATATTTTTAAACCTGCATATTTAGTTAAAAGAAATTCATCTTAGCAGTCAATATTAAACTAGGGAAATTGTGTCACTTCTCTTGCGTTCATTGCACGCAGAGTCAGGGTATATGCAACAGTTTGGGCCGCCTGGCTCGTTGCGAAGTAATTTGCCAGAATGTTACGTAATTATGACATAACATTGAAGGTTGTGCAATGTAACAGGAATATTTAGACTTACGGATGCCACCCGTTAGATAAAATACGGAACGGTTCTGTATTTCACTGAAAGAATAAACGTTTTATTTTCAAAATGATTGTTTCCGGATTTGACCATATTAATGACCTAAGGCTCGTATTTCTGCGTGTTATCATGTTATAATTAAGTCTATGATTTGATATTTGATAGAGCAGTCTGACTGAGCGGTGGTAGGCAGCAGCAGGCTCGTAAGCATTCATTCAAACAGCACTTTCGTGCGTTTGCCAGCAGCTCTTCGCAATGCTTCAAGCATTGCGCTGTTTATGACTTCAAGCCTATCAACTCCCGAGATTAGGCTGGTGTAATCGATGTAAAATGGCTAGCTAGTTAGCGGGGTGCGCGCTAATAGTGTTTCAAACGTCACTCCCTCTGAGACTTGGAGTAGTTGTTCCCCTTGTCTGCAAGGGTCGCGGCTTTTGTGGAGCGATGGGTAACGATGCTTCGAGGGTGGCTGTTGTCGATGTGTTCCTGGTTCGAGCCCAGGTAGGGGTGAGGAGAGGGACGGAAGCTATACTGTTACACTGGCAATACAAAAGTGCCTATAAGAACATCCAATAGTCAAAGGTATATGAAATACAAATGGTATAGAGAGAAATAGTCCTATAATTCCTATAATAACCTCAACTTAAAACTTCTTACCTGGGAATATTGAAGACTCATGTTAAAAGGAACCACCAGCTTTCATATGTTCTCATGTTCTGAGCAAGGAACTTAAACGTTAGCTTTTTTACATGGCACATGTTGCACTTATACTTTCTTCTCCAACACCTTGTTTTTGCATTATTTAAACCAAATTGAACATGTTTCATTATTTATTTGAGGCTAAATTGATTTGATTGATGTATTATATTAAGTTAAAATAAAAGTTTTCATTCATAATTGTTGTAATTGTCATTATTACTAATAAATGAATAAATCATTTATTTTTTATTTTTTAATCAGACGATTAATCGGTGTCGGCTTTTTTGGTCCTCCAATAATCGGTATCGGTATTGGCGTTGAAAAATCATAATCGGTCGATTTCTAGTTTGTAGGTCTCCTTGCTCGCACACACTTTTTCAGTTCTGCCCACATATTTTCTATGGGATTGAGGTCAGGGCTTTGTGATGGCCACTCCAATACCTTGACTTTGTTGTCCTTAAGCCATTTTACCACAACTTTGGAAGTATGCTTGGGGTTAATTTTCCCATGATGTCAAGCAAAGAGGCACTGAGTTTGAAGGTAGGCCTTGAAATACATCCACAGGTACACCTCCAATTGACTCAAATTATGTCAATTAGCCTATCAGAAGCTTCTAAGGCCATGACATAATTTTCTGGAATTTTCCAAGCTGTTTAAAGGCAGTCAACTTAGTGTATGTAAACTTCTGACCCACTGAAATTGTGATACAGTGAAATAATCTGTCTGTAAACAACTGTTGAAAAAATGACTTGCGTCATGCACACAGTAGATGTCCTAACCGACTTGCCAAAACTATAGTTTGTTAACAAGAAACTTGTGGAGAAGTTGAAAAACTGACTCCAACCTAAGTGTACAGTCATGGCCAAAAGTTTGAGAATGACACAAATATAAATTTTCACAAAGTTTGCTGCTTCAGTCTCTTTAGATATTTTTGTCAGATGTTACTATGGAATACTGAAGTATAATTACAAGCATTTCATAAGTGTCAAAGCCTTGTATTGACAATTACATGAAGTTGATGCAAAGAGTCAATATTTTTAGTGTTGACCCTTCTTTTTCAAGACCTCTGCAATCCGCCCTGGCATGCTGCCAATTAAATTCTTGGCCACATCCTGACTGATGGCAGCCCATTCTTGCATAATCAATGCTTGGAGTTTGTCAGAACTTGTGGTTTTTGTTTGTCCACACGCCTCTTAAGGATTGACCACAAGTTCTCAATGGGATTAAGGTCTGGGGAGTTTCCTGGCCATGGACCCGAAATATCGATGTTTTGTTCCCTGAGCCACTTAGTTATCACTTTTGCCTTATGGCAAGGTGCTCCATCATGCTGGAAAAGGCATTGTTCGTCACCAAACTGTTCCTGGATGGTTGGAAGAAGTTGCTCTCAGAGGATGTGTTGGTACCATTCTTTATTCATGGCTGTGTTCTTAGGCAAAATTGTGAGTGAGCCCACTCCCTTGGCTGAGAAGCAACCCCACACATGAATGGTCTCAGGATGCTTTACTGTTGGCATGACACAGGACTGATGGTAGTG
The DNA here is from genome assembly GCF_002910315.2 of Salvelinus sp. IW2-2015. Lineage (NCBI taxonomy): Eukaryota > Metazoa > Chordata > Actinopteri > Salmoniformes > Salmonidae > Salvelinus > Salvelinus sp. IW2-2015. Next base: position 37,554,186 of record NC_036863.1, on the reverse strand, counting down.
CTCACCTTGTCTTCTCCGGATAAGCTTTTTTCTGGATGCCCCAAACAATCGGAAAGGGGAAATGACTTTACCCCAGTCCTCAGCAGTCCAATCCCTGTACCTTTTGCAGAATATCAGTCTGTCCCCAATGTTTTTCCTGGAGAGAAGTGGCTTCTTTGCTGCCCTTCTTGACACCAGGCCATCCTGGGTGGGGGTGATCACCTGGGGGTGATCGAGGGTGCCCCGATCTCGCAGCTGAATCAACTTTAGGAGACGGTCCTGGCACTTGCTGGACTTTATTGGGCGCCCTGAAGCCTTCTTCACAACAATTGAACCGCTCTCCTTTAAGTTCTTTATGATCCGATAAATGGTTGATTTAGGTGCAATCTTACTGGCAGCAATATCCTTGCCTGTGAAGCCCTTTTTGTGCAAAGCAATGATGTCAGCACATGTTTCCTTGCAGGTAACCATGGTTGACAGAGGAAGAACAATGATTCCAAGCACCACCCTCCTTTAGAAGCATCCAGTCTGTTATTCGAACTCAATCAGCATGACAGAGTGATCTCCAGAGAATCACTGACATGATGTCAGCTGGTCCTTTTGTGGCAGGGCTGAAATGCGGTGGAAATGTTTTTGGGGTTTCAGTTCATTTGCACGGGAAAGAGGGACTTTGCAATTAATTGAAATTCATCTAATCACTCTTCATAACATTCTGGAGTATATGCAAATTGCCATCATACAAACTGAGGCAGCAGATTTTGTGAAAATTAATATTTGTGTCATTCTCAAAACCTTTGGCCACGACTGTATGTAAACTCCTGACTTCAACTGTATATAGACACACCTATATAAGGTTCCTCAGTTGACAGTGCATGTCAGAGCAAAAACCAAGTCATGAGGTCGAAGGAATTGTCTGTAGAGCTCCGCGACAGGATTGTGTCGAGGCACAGATCTGGGGAAGGGTACCAAAAAATGTCTTCAGCGTTGAAGGTCCCCAAGAACACAGTCGCCTCCATCATTCTTAAATGGAAGAAGTTTGGAACCACCAAGACTCTTCCTAAAGCTGGCTGCCCGGCCAAACTGAGCATTCTGGGGAGAAGGGTCTTGGTCAGGGAGGTGACCAAGAACCCGATGGTCCCTCTGACAGAGCTCTAGAGTTCCTCTGTGGAGAAGAGAAAACCTTCCAGAAGGACAACCATCTCTGCAGCACTCCACCAATCAGGCCTTTATGGTAGAGTGGCCAGACGGAACCCACTCCTCAGTAAAAGACACATGCCAGCCTGCTTGGAGTTTGCCAAAAGGCACGTAAAGGACTCTCAGACCATGAGAAACAAGATTCTCTCGTCTGATAAAATCAAGATTGAACTCTTTGGCCTCAATGCCAGCGTCACATCTGGAGGAAACCTAGCACCATTGGGCGGCGCACAATTGTCCCAGCGTCGTCCGGGTTTGGCCGGTGTAGGCCGTCATTGTAAATAAGAATTTGTACTTAACTGACTTGCCTAGTTAAATAAAGGCTACATTTAAAAAATTTAAAAATCCCAACGGTGAAGCATGGTGGTGGCAGCATCATGCTGTGGGGATGTTTTTCAGTGGCAGGGACTGGGAGATTAGTCAGGATCGAGGGAAAGATGAACGGAGCAAAGTACAGAGAGATCCTTAATGAAAACCACTCCAGAGCACTCAGGACCTGACTGGGGCAAAGGTTCACATTCCAACAGGACAACAACCCTAAGCACACAGCCAAGACAACGCAGGAGTGGCTTCGGGACAAGTCTCCGAGTGTCCTTGAGTGGCCCAGCCAAAGCCCGGACTTGAACCTGATCTAACAAAAACTAATACCAGACAAAGGAAGTAGAGACAGAAGGGTCTTTTGATGATGCTGTTGACATTGTGTTTGAAGTGTCAACTGTCAAGATAGATTTACTGTGCTCAGAGCTCATTCAAAGCCTTTTTAACCTTTTCATAATGTACTAGATGAGCTATAATCATGCAGAACTTGTGTTAGTAAACAGATGACGCTATCTAGAAACTGTTTTAGACTTGTTATTTGTCTGTCGGGTAAACTGGATAGTTTTAAAGCTTCACTTTAGATTAAACTAGTGTGATGCGTGTGAACAATAGTTATGGCATTGTGTCATATCCCAAAGACAAGTATTTTTTTTACCTCAAATATGAAAATGTTATACTTAGACATGTAAATCAGAGATATTTTATAATTATATATTTTACCCAGTAATATACCCATTTTGTCATCTTATCCCCTAACATTTCTTCCAATATTTGTTTTGCCCCCTTCTCTCAAAACTTTGAATTATCACCCAATGTAAGCCTTGTGTGTGTGTGTGTGTGTGTGCATGTGTGTGAGAGGCAGAATTGCAGTTACTCTATCTGTCCTTCAAGCTTTCCTGTGACTTTGACCTTTGGAATGTGTTAGAGGGTGTGAGTAAGGGGGAGGGGTGGTTGGGTGTAGTGTGCAGAAACATGTGCTTGAGTGCTTGTATGGTAATGAGAAAAGGCTACTGCAATGAGCTAAATTGTGCCTGTGAGAAAGTCAAAGCAATGGTTTCGACTTCTGTCAGCAATTTAAACCAAATGGTGTTGATGAAGAGAACAGGACAAAGTGTATGATACAGTCACTCAGTTATACCTTACTATTTGGTTTAGAGATAAGGAGTAGCTTAGTAGTTTTACAAAGCTTTTCACAAATCTCTGTAACTCTCTTTCTCCAACACACACTTTCTTGGCTAAACATTTCCATACCCTAATAAGCTTGAAACACCTAGACAGAGTGCTTAAAATACGATTGAGTCCTCTATGACAAGGATGAATGCTAGCATCTCCAGGCTTATGTTGGATAAAGCAACATTTATGTATAGTGTTGGAGTTAAGATTTAGAAAATATAAAGTCAGAATTGGGAGACCAAGAGTTAATGTGTTATGTCCTTGTCCTGTGATACACTCTTCAGGACACATGAACATGCACATAATAAGACATGGCGTGAGGAGAAATCAGTAAATGTTTTGTTTGCCTTCTTAGGTTTCCTAATAATTGGACTGTTCTACCCAGACCATTGCCACAATTCTAAACCAATAGAAAGTGAGTGGGGTTACCAGCAGAAGAGACCAATAAGGCTTTCCTGCAGCACAACACACAGGTAATTGCTTTTTCTATGGCCTTTAATCAAATCTGAACCACCAATAATTATGGATGTAAAATAGCCAGTGATCTAAATATTGCTGTTGTGAAGTTGTATGCTGAAACTATTTTGAAGATATGGTCAAACTGATTGATTTTAAGCACTAAGATAAAGCGTTGGCCTATACACTCTCAGCCTGTGGATAAACTTCATAAAAGTTTGAGGAGTTGAATTATTTCACAGATCAGAAGGTAAAGTGTTTTATTTTTTCCCCCTGCCTTTTGTCATATGCAGCGAACTGTAGTAGCCACTACCCCATTACTGTGTCACCCTTGTCTGTCATTGAAATATTATTAGCTACTTCCTATCATGCAAGAGACCTCCCATCTCCCAATCCTGTCTGAAAACCAACATTTGAATTCGACACGTTTTTAGAAGTGTTATAGCGCGTTAGCTACGTTGTGTATCCTGTCAACACAAACGCCCGTGATAATATCGCCGAGGGCAACCAGATACTTGGGGAACTCAAGGTACCTTGAGGGAGTTGGCTAGTTAGTTTGGTAACTAACTAGCTAGCTAGCTAGAAGTAAGTTGATGTCACCTGATGAGGAAAGCCAACACATAATAATGGCATGCTAGCTAGCTACTGCCTGGTTATTTTCTTTAGCATTTAAACTTGTGATTAACTAACTTTAGCTACCTAGCTGTTAACTAACGTAAATGTACGTTTTCCATTCAGCTAAATACCTGAACATCCACACAGATCTTAATAGTTCATATTTGCCGAAAGGCTAGTTGTCTTGAGGATGTACAAACGCCACACATGGAACTTCAAACAACGTCCTCTCTGGACAGCTTTAAAAATAAAATAAATAAAAAATATGTTTGATGTCCTCTGTGCCCATATGAATAAACCCTATGATGTAACTGGAATGATGAGATAGATGTTCTTCTTTTATGTTTTTGTTTTATTATTTCACTGCCATACTGTGTTCGATCTTATATAGCCATCTTGTCTCAAGAGGACCACAATGGAAATAAGTCCCAGACTTTATTGTGTGTTATCCTCGATGATTTTATTCATGTGCATGTATGGCTTTTAAGTTTTATGTGTGTTTGTTTTTTAAAATGGTCGAATTAATAAACTAAACTAACGGCTAACTGTGATAACTAGCTGTAACGTTAGCTAATTGTATAGCCAAATTCCTCATAAATTCTAGCAACATAATAGGGATGTGGCATTAATTTTCTTATTATCCTCACTCTTTCCTTTACCTGCTCGGTGGCATTCATTTTGTTATTGTCCTCACTCTTTCCTTTATCTGCTCAACCTGCCTCTTTCACAATCTCACGAATGGCTTCAAGTACATTCAAATAGCTAGCAAATGCATTGCTGCTAACACCTTTAGCTTGCTACCTAGCTAACTCTTACGTACACATTTCTCTTACGTACACAAATGCCGGGGCGTGAAGACTTCCCGGCATTTGTCAGATCAGTTACATGTCTGTTTTGGCACTTCAAGTCTAAGACATGTTAATTTGTGAAGTCTGGAAAGTATTTTTATCTGTAGCTAGGGATCATCATTATCAGACAATGTTAATTATTGAATATCTTCACAAATGATGGGGAATTAATACATGGAAAATAAATTGTCATCCATGCCAAATGTGGGAGCTACAACAGCCGTACAATCTTTACACTGTAGTAGGGTGGAGTAGTAATATAAACGTTGACATGTTATGTAAAGGCGTAAAGATTACAGGCCAGAGTGTACAGCGTTTGAGAAGCATTGGGCCACTGAACCAACAGAAGTACTATGTCCCACATTTCACCACCTGCTGAGTTGTGGAAAGCAGGAGTCGGGGTAAACCCAGTGGCCTACAGTCTAGAGTTCAGACAGAAATTCCCCGTTTCACACTATCCCTGTCTGTGTGCTGTCATAATCCCAGAATCTCTGTATTTGAAGTTACATTTTTACATTGCATTTTGAAAGTGTTCTCTTTCTTTAATTGTTCAGATGATTAAGTGAATTGTACAATCGCCCTTGCAGAGGTGTCATCATTCAATAGAACACAGAACTGCCTCTGATGCTATCTCTAGGTTCTGGTGGGACATAATGGAGAGTCGTCCATCTCCTTACTGGGAATTCCTTATGTGGGTTTCATCAAGGGATTGCTGCTCTTCTGCTGTGGATTAATTACCTTAATCTGGAGAGGGCAGAGTAGGTTGGAGCTGGGATTATCGTCTCTCGCACAGCACTTAGCACAAACATACAGTACTCCCACACGCACGCACAAACACTCTCACTTGCCCTTCACTCCCCATTCTCTGTCTCTTCAAAATATCCCATTATTATTATGTCAGATTATGCTTTGCTGGTTTGCAGCAGCCATTTTTCTTATAGGCTACTTGTTGTTGCGCAGTATATCTATTTATTTATAGGGCGGCAGTGGCATGTCAGTTAAGAACAAATTCTTATTTACAATGACGGCCTAGTAACAGTGGGTTAACTGCCTCGTTCAGGGGAAGAACAACAGATTTCGACCTTGTCAGCTCGGGGATTCGATCTAGCAACCTTTCGGTTACTGGCCCAACACTCTAACCACTAGGCTATCTGCCAGGATTGATGATTGTCCTGGTTGTCTAGAGGGGTCTATTGATACTAAAATGTAATGAAAGGGTGGCACATTAGAAGTGGGTGTGTGACAGTCTAATACCTCTGTCTCACTTTTTTCCCTCCCTCCCCCTCCCATCTCTCTCCCTCCATCTGCAGTGATCATGTCTTCCAGGGAGCGTCGGTCAGACCTGTACATCAAGGCAGAGCCCAGCAGTCCAGAGGGAGGTGGTGGGGGCCGGGCCAGCCCAGGGGGAGCCTCCTCAGACTCCTCCCAGAGTGGTGGAGGTGGAAATAGAAGAGACGGGGTTGGGCGCTACTCACCCCCTCTGTACACCCCAGCCCTGCGCTGCCACTTCAAGGAGGAGGGTGGGGATGGGGCGGAGGAGGGATCCACAGGTAGCGGAGGAGGGAGGTGCAAGTATGCCCTGAGCACGCTACCTAAGAGACTGTGTTTAGTATGTGGAGACGTAGCCTCTGGCTACCACTACGGTGTAGCCTCGTGTGAAGCCTGCAAGGCCTTTTTCAAGAGAACCATCCAGGGTAAGGATGCTTGTGGGGGTGAAGTTGAGTGTGTGTCAGTATAAGGATTGAAATGGGGTAGACCTTGATTGCTTTGACAAAAGTCTCATATCGCTGTTGTTTCTTCCTTCTCGTCTCTCCGTCCTTCTTTCCACCTCCTTGCCTTACCTAAGGTAACATTGAATATAGCTGTCCGGCGTCAAACGAATGTGAGATCACCAAGAGGCGCAGAAAGGCTTGCCAGGCGTGCCGCTTCACCAAGTGCCTCAAAGTGGGCATGCTGAAAGAGGGTGAGCGTATGATCCAGAGCCCTTAACTAGTGGACCGGTCTGGTCTGGAGGCACTGTTTGATGCCGTGTGACAAGTAGTTATTTGATTAAGATCTGCCTCTTTATCTCCATACTTCTCCAAGCAAAGGGAGCTTGTTTGTCTCTCTTTCTCTCTCCCCTACTCTCTTTATCACGCTCTCTTCATTGTTGCGGTGTTGTGTGTCGCAGGAGTCCGTCTGGACCGAGTCAGAGGTGGGAGGCAGAAGTATAAAAGACGTCCAGAGATGGAGAGCGCAACCTATCAGAGTGCCCCTTTACCGCTTAGGAAGGAAGGAGAGAAAGGTAAGGAAGGGACTGAGAAGACCTTGTCAGTGTCTTGAAAGAACACAACTGTGGGCCTCCCGAGTGGCGCAGTGGTCTAGGGTACTGCATCGCAGTGCTAGCTGTGCCACTAGAGATTCTGGGTTCAAGTCCAGGCTCTGTTGCAGCCAGCTGCGACCGGGAGACCAATGGGGTGGCGCACAATTGGCCCAGCGTCGTCTGGGTTAGGGGAGGGTTTGGCCGGCAGGGATGTCCTTGTCCCATCACACACTAGCGACTCCTGTGTTGGGCTGGGTGTAGTGCACGCTGACACGGCTGCCAGGTGTATGGTGTTTCCTCTGACACATTGGTGTGGCTGGCTTCCTTGTTAAGTGGGCATTGTGTCAGGAAGCAGTGTGTCTTGGTTGGGTTCTGTTTCGGAAGATGCACAGCTATTGACCTTCGCCTCTCCCGAGTCCGTACGGGAGTTGCAGCAATGAGACAAGACTGTAACTATAAATTGGATGCCACATAATTGGGGAGAAAAAGGGGCAAAAAGAAAGAACACAACTGTGCAGGCAAGTTTTCTAAAGAGCCCTCATTTCCCAACAGAACCATTATATTAACAAAATATATTTTGTTTTATGGTAAATGTAGCTGTTGTGCCATAATGCTTGCTTTCTGTGTGTGTGACCCAGGATCCTCCAACATCATTGTGTCCCACCTCCTGGTGGCAGAGCCAGAGAAACTGTTTGCCATGCCTGACCCCCTGCAGCCTGATACGGCTCAGCGCACACTAACCACCCTCTGTGACCTCGCCGACCGCGAACTGGTCGTCATCATTGGCTGGGCCAAACACATCCCCGGTAAGGGGGGCAGGGAAGAGGGGTGGGTGGGGGAGGGAGATTGGCATGGGAAGAGAATGGAGGAGTGTAGGAATGTAGTATGGGTCTACGGTGAAATAAGTTGGTTGGAACTAGCCCTCAGCACTTATCAGTAGCCCTGCAGTGGTTCACTATGTCTTATTCAGGGACTAGAATGCTGTCTCTTTGTATCAGCTGTCTGCCTAGTGATTGAGCAGTCAGTCTGCTCTAACCCTAACCCTCCCTCCCCTTCGTGTGTCCACCCTTGCAGGCTTCCTGTCGCTGTCCCTGGCAGACCAGATGTCGGTGCTGCAGTCGGTGTGGCTGGAGGTGCTGGTGCTGGGTGTGGCCTTCCGCTCCCTAGGCTGTGAGGATGAGGTAGTGTTCGCAGAGGACTTTGTCCTTGATGAGGAGATGTCTCGCGTGGCTGGACTGACAGAGCTCAACGCAGCCGTCAGCCAGCTGGCCCGACGCTTCCGCTTCCTGCAGCTGGACCGGGAGGAGTTTGTCATGCTCAAAGCCATTGCACTCACCAACTCAGGTAAACTAGCTATACAGAAGTATAATCATAGAATATCCATCCAATCAGCATTATGTGGAGTGACAATACATGAAAATGTGATGAAAGCAGTAGGTGAGACTGAAATATCGAACCCTCCATATGTACAATTAGTTACTAATATGACAACATTCTTTATTTGAAGCACTACTCTACTTCAGTTTCATTTAGCAGATTGGTCCAAACAGTTTATTTCAAAGAAAATACACCCAACAAAAATCAGCGCAGACAGATTAGTAAAGATTTGTAATAACTCCAGCCCTGAGGGACTGACAGACGATTACTGTAAACAGCAAATTCACCCCCATGGTCTGCTTAGCGCACAAAGGCACTTAAAAAAAAAATATTTGTCATGTTATGGACCAGTGCGTCCTATTACTTAATCACCTACGTTTACTGCCAAACACAATCTTACAAAACCCTCTGTCCAAAAGGAAGCTTTTAGAAATAGACAGTCTGACCATGCTCCCCCTCTCCGCTGCCAGACTCTGTGTACATAGAGGACATGGAGGCGGTGCAGAAGCTGAGGGACCTCCTCCACCAGACCCTGTTGGAGATGGAGTGCCAGCGACGCCCCGAGGACCCCCAGCGGGCGGGGCGTCTCCTCTTCACCCTCCCCCTCCTCCGCCAGACGGCTGGTCGCGCCCTCACCACCTTCTATAGCATCAAGACCCGAGGCGGCGTGCCCATGCACAAACTCTTCCTAGAGATGCTGGAAGCCATGATGGACTCGCCCTAGAGAGAAGGGAGGAAAGCCAAGGAAAGAGGATGCAAGGGCATGAGGAGAGACGGGGAATCTGCAAAGAGTGAATGGCTGGCTGGTGTGAATGGAGATGTTTTTATTCAATTTTGATAATGAAGAATGTGGAGATTATCTCTGGATAGTTTTTTTTATCATCGCCTCTTCAGAGATTCAACTGTGTTTAAAAACAGAGAAAACCCATATACATGTATTAGATCTCCTCTGTGGAGGTTGATGGTGGAATATAACTCCTTAATACATGACCGCCAAACTTTGTTGAAAGACTCCAAGACTCGGTCAGTTCAAATATGGGAATAAACTACAGCCAATCAATCTGAATGCCAGAATCATATTAGATGCCCACTATCCCTAACCTTCAGATGATAAACCATTGAAGGACTGCAGTGAGATGTCTAAGACCAGACTGTAACCTTGTGGCTTAGACTTTATTGCGAACGATGCAAGATCTCCCTCCACACAAAAGCCATACTAAAATACCAGACAAAGAAATAGCCATTGACAAAGACTGCAGTATGGGGTCAGACCAACATGCACCCATAAGAGTATTGTTAGGTTTGTCTACATACACAGTCTTACAATTCATTCATATGAATTACTTGCAATATGTTTTTAAGCAATACAATACTTTACACACAATTAATGGCAAGAAAAATAATAGTTGTGACTCGTATGGCAATGACTGGCTATACATATAGGCTTAGGTGGCCAGGTGGGTGTGGAAAAACTGCTTTATAAAAGGCTGTGCAATTGATTATTAGTCCAAGAAAAGGGAGTATTATGATTGTCAACAAAATGTTGACGTGTCTCTTTACTTGGAAGTTGTTAGATTTTATTTATACTGTAAGTAGACTCAATAGGTACACAAAAAACGGAATACTGCTCAAGTAGTTGTGTGCGAGACAGAAGGGAAGGTTTACTGCAGTGTTGGCACCACACTGAAGCAATGAAGGTGCAGCAACATCGGTGGGGAAAGCGACAGTTCTACTTTTTGGAATAATTGATTCTCCAGATCTCTTCGCTAGTTCTCTTTAACCCGTCTGATTCAGATGGAATGTGCTGCTTAAAACCGTTAGTTTGATTAACTGAATTTGCCATTATTAGTGATCAAATTGACTTGGGGCTAAAATTAGGAATTTAAACTGTTATATTTTACATGTTGTGCCAGCGGAACAGATTGCTGCAGCTCTTGCAGCCGCTGAAAGACTGAAGAAAGGGACCTCTGTTGTTTTGACCTGGAGGTCCTCGTACTGTATATGATCTTTGAACTGCAAGATTGTTGGTGCCCAAATGGGGCATTGAATGCAACACATTCAGCCTCATATGGGAAGCTACAGCCCAGTCTGACTGATACCATAGTTTTAATCCTTTTCAAACCCACTGAGCACACACTGGTTGAATCAATGTTGTTTCCACGTAATTTCAATGAAACAACATTGAACCAACGTGGAATAGACGTATTACTAGAAATAACTGAAAACCGTTATGATTCACTGTTAAAGAAAACGTTTGAACATGCCAATGAGAGCTGAAGCCTGTAAATATGGGAGATGGTCCCTGACATGAATGATGGAATAGATTAGACTCGTTGCCACTGTTAATTGAAATTCATGCTTGAGTATCTGGATTTTCCACCGTAGTTTTTTCTTTCTTGGATTTTAAGGCTATCTTGCATTTCAATTGTTACACTTGGCCTCAGGTTTGGTACTGAAATAAAGCAATCCATTGAGAATGTTGTGATTGTTATGTATTTAAATGGATTTTAGGATGAATTTTTTTCTTCTGACAATGCATTGAATCTGTGAACAAAACCATGTTCTTTAGAAATTGTTACACCGTTACTGAATTGACATACTCCCCTCTTAAGGACCACACCTACATTATCTGTCAGAGATTTTGCAGTCTGTAAACTCTCCCAAACAAATGTTCTAGGTTTATAATGTACCCGTTCATTTCTGTTCTTCACGGCTGTGGATGTTTGCATTTGACGTTTTTGATTTGTGACTATTTTAATTCTGTTTTTTTTCTTCAATTGAACAGTAGCATTAGGTGACAATTGGCTCAACTCTGTTCTATATCTTGCGGTCTGATTTGTGCTTTGTTCTATCATTATTTGTACATTTTGTTTCTCAAAGGCGACTTGGAATTTTTGAAAATGTGTAAACAAACATGGATGCCTGGGTCCAGTTTAAGAAAGTTGTAAAACATGTAAATGTTTGTGTCAATAATAACTAATATAATAATACAAAGGTAGTGTTTTCAGAAGGATACGCATTATGTAATGTCACTTTGTCTGTCATATATAGGTACGGTTCGGGGGGGCATTTAGAGTATCACAATTTAGAGGATGTAAAATCATTGGTGGTTGTTGTAAAATGAGCAATACAAGAAATTACCAAAACTCTGTTTCACATTTCCTTGTATAGTCACAATGTAAATTAAACATAAACAGTAATAATAATAAGAATAACGACAATTAATAGTAGTACTAAAGCTTATAACATGGAAAAGTTCAAATCAATATTTGTATTTAAAAAATACTGTATTTAAAATATTAAATTCTATTTTTTACTCAATTTGCTGATATTTGTTGATACTCATTTTATCTTTTGTGTGGGTTTAAGTCAAATGGCTGTGAATGTCTGTGTGTGTGTGTATGTACTGTTTTTCAGTAAGCTACAATGGTTATTTTGATGTGACTGTCTAAACAAAATTTTCATAATTAAATTACTATGAAGAAAAGACAAATGCTACACTGAATTAAACAAGGGATAGATTCAAATATTGTAGGTGCTTTGTGTTTTGTAATAAATTAACACACACCATCACATTTCATTGGTCTCGTACGTCTTCTGTCATGATTTGTTTGTTAGAATGTTTGTCTGTCTGCTGCTGTCATGTTATAAACTGTTTCCTGTCCTGCTCACCAAAGTTCATGAGTCAGATATAAACACAGAGATCCTCTTAAATTAGTTATAATATGCAATTCTATGGATTGTGCCTTCAGAAAGTATTCATACCCCCTTGATTTATTCTACTTTTGGTTGTGGTACAGCCTGAATTCAAAATGGATTACATTCTACACACAATACCTCATAAGTAAATGTTTTTCGAAATGTTTGTGAATTTGAAAATGAAATACAGAAATATAACACCCCTGAGTCAATACTTTGTAGAAGCATCTTTTTCAGTGATTACAGTTGTGAGTCTTTCTGGGTAAGTCTCAGACTTTTCCACATCTAGATTGTGTTATGTTTGGGGCAAATCCAATACATCACATCACTGAGTACCACTCTCCATATGTGAATTCACCTTTCAGCAGGATAATAACCTAAAACACAAAGCCAAATCTACACTGGAGTTGCTTAGTAAGAAAACAGTGAACATTCCTGAGTGGCCGAGTTACAGTTTTGACTTAAATCTATTTTAAAATCTATGGAAAAACCTGAAAATGGTTGTCTGGCAATGATCAATAACCAATTTGACAGAGTTTGAAGAATTTTGAAAATAATAAATGGGCAATTGTTGCACATTACAGTTGTGGAACGCTCTTAGATACCCTGACTCACAGCTGTAATCACTGCCAAAGGTGCTTCTACAAAGTATTGACTCAATGTGAATACTTATTTAATTAAATATTTCTGTATTGTCAATCAATTTGAAAAATCTAAAAACATGTTTTCACTGTCATTATGGGGCATTGTGTGTAGATGGGTGAGAAAAAAAAATATTTTATCCATTTTGAATGTGTAATAAGTCAAGGGGTGCACCTAAGTTCAATTTTGAGTCTCATAGCAAGGGTCTGAATACTTATGTAAATAAGATAATTCAGTTTTATTTTATTTGATAAATTAACCAAAATTTCCAAAAACCTGTTTTTGCTTTGTCATTATGAGGTATTGTGTGTTGATTAATGAGGATTTTTTATTTATTTAATCAATTCTAGAATAAGGCTGTAGCACAAAAAAATGTGGAATAAGTCAAGGGGTATGAATACTTTCTGAAGACACATTTGGAAACTGTTCAGAACCCTTGACTTTTTCAACATTTTGTTACTTTACTACCTTATTCTAAAATTGATTAAATTTCGTTTTTTTCTCATCAACCTACACACAATAACCCATAATGACAAAGCAAAAACAGGTTTTTAGAAATGTTTGCAAATGTATTAAAAATGAAAAACTGAAATAATTATTCATCCCCTTTACTCAGTACTTTGTTGATGCACCTTTGGCAGTGATTACAGCCTCGAGTCTTCCTGGGTATGATGCTACAAGCTTGGCACACCTGTATTTGGAGAGTTTTTCCCATTCTTCTCTGCAGATCCTCTCAAGCTCTGTCAGGTTGGACGGGGAGCGTCGCTCACAACTATTTTCAGGTCAACTATCTATTTTCAGGTCTGTCCAGAGATGTTTGATCGGTTTCAAGTTCAGGCTCTGTCTGGGCCAATCAAGGACATTCGGAGACTTGTCCCGAAGCCACACCTGCGTTGTCTTGGCTGTGTGCTTCAGGTTGTTTTCCTGTTGGAAGGTCAACCTTCGCCCCAGTCTGAGGTCCTGAGCGCTCTGGAGCAGGTTTTCATCAAGGATCTCTCTGTACTTGGCTTCGTTCATCTTGCCATCAATCCTGACTAGTCTCCCAGTCCCTTCCAATGAAAAATATCCCCACAGCATGATGCTGCCGCCACCATGCTTCATCGTAGGGATGGTAACAGGTTTCCTCCAGATGTGACGCTTGGCATTCAGGCAAAGGAGTTCAATCTTGGTTTCAGCAGACCAGAGAATCTTGTTTCTCATGGGCTGAGAGTCCTTTAGTTGCCTTTCGGCAAACTCCAAGCGGCTGTCATGTGCCTTTTACTGAGGAGTGGCTTCCGTCTGGCCACTCTACCATAAAGGCCTGATTGGTGGAGTGCTGCAGAGATGGTTGTCCTTCTGGAAGGTTCTCCCATCTCCACAGAAAAACTCTGGAGCTCTGTCACAGAGTGACCATCGGGTTTTGGTCACCTCCCTGACCAAGGCCCTTCTCCCCTGATTGCTCAGTTTGGCCGGGCAGCCAGCACTAGGAAGAATGTTGGTGGTTCCAAACTTCTTCCATTAAATAATAATGGAGGCCACTGTGTTGTGTTCTTGGGGACCTTAAATGCTGCAGAAATGTTTTGGTACCCTTCCCCGGATCTGTGCCTCGACACAATCCTGTCTCGGAGCTCTACGGACAATTCCTTCGATCTCATGGCTTTGTTTTTGCTCTGACATGCACTGTCAAGTGAGACCTTATATAGACAGGTGTGTGCCTTTCCAAATGTCTAATCAATTGAATTTACCACAGGTGGACTCCAATCAAGTTGTAGAAACATCTCAAGGATGATCAATCGAAACAGGATGCATCTGACCTCAATTTTGAGTCTCATAGCAAAGGGTCTGATTACTTATGTAAATAATTTCCAAAAACGTGTTTTTGCTTTGTCATTATGGGGTATTGTGTGTAGATTGATGAGGATTTTTTTTTTAAATCAATTTTAGAATAAGGCTGTAACATAACAAAATGTGGGAAAAGTGAAGGGGTCTTAATACTTTCCAAATGCACTGTACATATCTCTGGATCTAGGGCTATACCTCAGCCCATCACCATCTACACTACAGCATGGTGAACATTATCTATCTATGTGGATATTAGAGCAGCGGTAACTTACCAGAACTACCAGCAGTACGACCAAGAAAATGACTTCCCTGAAGCAGATCCTTTGTTCGCTCTCCCCAGAAAATGTTTACTTATTCCAGAGGCCAACCCAAAACATCACCGGCGGAAGAGAGGCACTCGAGGTGGCCAGCTGGTTCGACTTTGGAGGCGGGCACACCACCCACCGCTTCCGAGTATATTACTCGCTAATGTTTTAGTCTTTGGATAACAAAGTTTATGAGCTCAGAGCAAGGATTTTTTTTCCAGAGAGACATCGGGACTTGTAACATACTTTGTTTCACGGAAACATGGCTCTCTCGGGATACTCTGTTGGAGTTGGTAAAGCCAGCATGATTATCAGTACATCGTGCAGACCGGAATAAATATCTCTCCCCGGGAAGCAGAAGGGCGGAGAGGTGTGTTTCATGATTAACGACTCATGGTGTAATTCTAGGAACATACAGGAACTCAAGTCCTTTTGTTCACCCGACCTAGAATACCTCACAATCAAATGTGATCTCCCAAGATCCCAAGAGAATTCTCCTCCGTCATTGCCACGGCCGTTTACATCACTCCTCAAGCCGATACCACGACGGCCCTCAAAGAACTTCACTGGAATTTATGCAAACCGCATATCCTGAGATTGCATTAATTGTAGCTGGGATTTTAACCAAGCAAATTTGAGGACCAGGCTGCTGAAGTTCTATCAACATATCGACTGTACTACTCGCGCTGCTAAGACTCTCAACCATTGCTATTCAAATTTCCGGAATGCTTACAAGGCCCTCCCCTGCCCTCCTTTCGTCAAATCTGACCACGACTCCATCTTGCTCCTCCCTTTCTATAGGCAGAAACTAAAACAGGAAGTACCCGTGCTAAGGACTATTCAACGCTGGTCTGACCATTCGGAATCCACGCTTCAGGATTATTTTGATCACGTGAACTGGGATATGTTCGGGGAGCTTGCGAAAATAATCTAGATGCATACACGGATACGGTGACTGAGTTTATAAGGACGTGTATTGAAGATGTAGTACCCACTGTGACTATTAAAACCTACCCTAACCACGGTAGCATTCGCGCGAAACTGAAAGCGCGAACCACCGCATTTAACCATGGCATATTCAATGTCTCCCTATCCCAGTCTGCTGTCCCCACATGCTTCAAGATGGCCACCATTGTTCCTGTACCCAAGAAGGCAAAGATAACTGAACTAAATGACTACCGCCCCGTAGCACTCACTTCTGTCATAATGAAGTACTTTGAGAGACTAGTCAAGGATCATATCACCTCCACCTTACCTGCCACCCTAGACCCACTTCAGTTTGCATACCGCCCCAACAGGTCCACAGACGATACATTCGCCATCACACTGCACACTGCCCTATCCCATCTGGACAAGAGGAATACCCATGTAAGAAGGATGTTCATTGACTACAGCTCAACATTCAACACCATAGTACCCTCCAAGCTCATCATTAAGCTTGAGGCCCTGGGTCTGAACCCCGCCCTGTGCAACTGGGTCCTGGACTTCCTGACGGGCCGCCCCCAGGTGGTGAAGGTAGGAAACATCACCTCCACTCCACTGTTCCTCAACACTGAGGCCCCACAAGGGTGCATGCTCAGCCCCCTCCTGTAGTCCCTGTTCACTCATGACTGCGTGGCCAAGCACGCCTCCATCTCAATCACCACGTTTTAGACCCAAGTCACCCCTGTACCCGGACTTTGAACTACTCCCCTTTGGGTGCAGGTATAGGGCACCCCTCAGCAAGAAAAACAGAACTAGACAAGCATTTGTGCCAGGTGTGATATCCCTCCTAAATAGCTCAGGCTAATGTTCCTATCAACTCAGTAAGGCCAGCGGGCTAGTCTTTTTTTATTTATTTTTTTATGTTTACTGGTATGTAACTGTTGTGAAAGTTGTATTGTCAATTTTGTTTTGTATTTAAACGCCACTTTAAACATGTACATGACACTGCAACAAAATTTCCCCATGGGGACAATAAAATCAGTAAGTAAGACGACACAACAGTAGTGGGCTTGATTACCAACGATGACGAGACAGCCTACAGGGAGGAGGTGAGGGTTCTGGAAGTGTGGTGCCTGGAAAACAACCTCTCACTCAATGTCAACAAAACAAAGGAGATGATTGTGGACTTCAGGAAACAGCAGAGGGTGCACCCCCCTATCTACATCGAAGGGACCACAGCGGAGAAGGTGGAAAGCTTCAAGTTCCTTGGCATACACATCACTGACAAACTGAAATGGATCACCCACACAAACAGTGTGATGAAGAAGGTGCAACAGAGCCTCTTCAACCTCAGGAGGCTAAAGAAATGTGGCTAGTCACTTAAAACCCTCACAAGATTTTACAGATGCACAATTGAAAGCATCCTGTCAGGCTGTATCACCGCCCGCAACCGCAAAGTTCTCCAGAGGGCGGTGCGGTCTGCACAACGCATTACCGGGGGCAAACTACCCGCCCTCCAGGACACCTACAGTACCCGATGTCACAGGAAGGCCAAAAAGATCATCAAGGACATCAACCACCTGAGCCACTGCCTGTTCACCCCACTGTCATCCAGAAGGCGAGGTCAGTACAGGTGCATCAAACCTGGGACCGAGAGAGTGAAAAACAGCTTCTATCTCAAGGCCATCAGACTGTCAAACAGCCATCACTAGCACATTAGAGGCTACTGCCTATAGGCATAGCCTAGAAACCACTGGCCACTTTAAGGAATGGAACACTAGTCACATTAATAATGTTTACATATCTGGCATTAGTCATCTCATATGTATATATTGTATTCTATGCTATTCTACGGTATCTTAGTCACTTAATGTTTACATATCTTGCATTACTCATCTCATATGTACAGTGGGGAGAACAAGTATTTGATACACTGCCGATTTTGCAGGTTTTCCTACTTACGAAGCATGTAGAGGTCTGTAATTTTTATCATAGGTACACTTCAACTGAGAGACGGAATCTAAAACAAAAATCCAGAAAATCACATTGTATGATTTTTAAGTAATTAATTTACATTTTATTGCATGACCAACCAGTAAGAATTCCGGCTCTCACAGACCTGTTAGTTTTTCTTTAAGAAGCCCTCCTGTTCTCCACTCATTACCTGTATTAACTGCACCTGTTTGAACTCTTTACCTGTATAAAAGACACCTGTCCACACACTCAATCAAACAGACTCCAACCTCTCCACAATGGCCAAGACCAGAGAGCTGTGTAAGGACATCAGGGATAAAATTGGTAGACCTGCACAGGCTGGGATGGGCTACAGGACAATAGGCAAGCAGCTTGGTGAGAAGGCAACAACTGTTGGCGCAATTATTAGAAAATGGAAGAAGTTCAAGATGACGGTCAATCACCCTCGGTCTGGGGCTCCATGCAAGATCTCACCTCGTGGGGCATCAATGATCATGAGGAAGGTGAGGGATCAGCCCAGAACTACACGGCAGGACCTGGTCAATGACCTGAGGAGAGCTGGGACCACAGTCCAAGAAAACCATTATAACACACTACGCCGTCATGGATTAAATCCTGCAGCGCACACAAGGTCCCCCTGCTCAAGCCAGCGCATGTCCAGGCCCGTCTGAAGTTTGCCAATGACCATCTGGATGATCCAGAGGAGGAATGGGAGAGGTTATGTGGTCTGATGAGACAAAAATAGAGCTTTTTGGTCTAAACTCCACTCGCCGTGTTTGGAGGAAGAAGAAGGATGAGTACAACCCCAAGAACACCATCCCAACCGTGAAGCATGGAGGTGGAAACATCATTCTTTGGGGATGCTTTTCTGCAAAGGGACAGGACGACTGCACCGTATTGAGGGGAGGATGGATGGGGCCATGTATGCGAGATCTTGGCCAACAACCTCCTTCCCTCAGTAAGAGCATTGAAGATGGGTCGTGGCTGGGTCTTCCAGCATGACAACGACTCGAACACACAGCCAGGGCAACTAAGGAGTAAGAAGCATCAGCTGAAAGTCCGTATTGCCCAGCGACAGCCCCGAAACCTGAAGGATCTGGAGAGGTCTGTATGGAGGAGTGGGCCAAAATCCCTGCTGCAGTGTGCGCAAACCTGGTCAAAACTACAGGAACGTTGATCTCTGTAATTGCAAACAAAGGTTTCTGTACCAAATATTAAGTTCTTCTTTTCTGATGTATCAAATACTTATGTCATGCAATAAAATGCTAATTAATTACTTAAAAATCATACAATGTGATTTTCTGGATTTTTGTTTTAGATTCCGTCTTTCACAGTTGAAGTGTACCTATGATAAAAAATACAGACCTCTACATGCTTTGTAAGTAGGAACACCTGCAAAATTGGCAGTGTGTCAAATACTTGTTCTCCCCACTGTATATACTGTATCTATACTATTCTACGCAGTGGCGGATTTAGGTATGGGCGACATGGGCAGCTGCCCAGGGCGGCATCTTGCTGGGGGGGGCACAAGGTGCCTGCACCAAAAAAATAGGAATGGTGACATTTGCGCAATCGTTTTCTATCGCTATTTGCACGTCCACGTCATGATATCATGTCACTGTGTGGGACTGTGGGTCAATTAACCTTGTCGGAGTGGGCGCCCTGATTCTAGTTTGTGAGCTAGGCAGGCTACTGCCTAGGAAGATCTCCCACTCAGAAGTACGAGATGGGGAGGGAGGCGGGGGTAGGTTGACCTCAGGTCTCCCCACTGGAAGCCCGAGGTAGGGTAGATTTGGGGGAATATATCAAATACCGCACCTCTAACTTTGTACAGTACTAATGCAATTAGTAAAATCAGTCACACTATGAAATGCTACCAAATAAACCACAATTCATTCATAATACTTTGAATATATAGTTTCACAGACATATTGTTGCATTTTTTTCTGGTTTGTGTGAAATCGTTAAGGATAATATAAAACAAGTCTGCACACCACCAAGGTGAATTGGTTAAGTCTTGATTCTTGGTTGACAGTGTTTGGAGATGGGTAATGTATTGATGCTCCAGTGCCAAATCAAAAGAAATGAATAAGAAAAGGTCTAAGACATCAGATGCCCAGTTTAGGAAAAAGAGGAAAGAAGAGAAACGCGCAAAAGATAAAGGTATGCAGTTATATCACCTCTTTATGAGTATAATATTATGCATATAATGGAATAGGCTAGTATAACACTTATGCTTGTTAGCCTATGTTGCTTGCTATGCCACTACACATAGGGCGACAATATTCTGTCTTACATTGGATATAATTTCACACAGTTTCAACATGATAATGTTGGTAGCCTGCAAGAAACCATTACAACCTAACTAGCACATTATTGATTTGGTTAACTTTTTACATATCTGTCATCACTCATCTCATATGTGTATACTGTTATCTATACTATTCTACGGTATCTTAGTCACGTAATAATGTTTACATATCTTGCATTACTCATCTCATATGTGTATACTGTATTCTATAACATTCTACTGTATCTTAGTCCGTTCAGCTCTGACATCGCTCATCCATATATGGATATAGTCTTATATGTACAGTTGAAGTCGGAWGTTTACATACACTTAGGTTGGAGTCATTAAAACTCGTTTTTCCACCACTCCACAAATTTCTTGTTAACAAACTATAGTTTTGGCATCTACCTTGTCCATGACACAATTAATTTTTCCAACAATTGTTTACATACAGATTATTTCACTTATAATTTACTGTATCACAAGTCCAGTGGGTCAGAAGTTTAGATACACTAAGTTGACTGTGCCTTTAAACAGCTTGGAAAATTCCAGAAAATTATATCATGGCTTTAGAAGCTCCTGATAGGCTTATTGACATAATTTGAGTCAATTGGAGGTGTACCTGTGGATGTATTTCAAGGCCCACCTTCAAACTCAGTGCCTCTTTGCTTGACATCATGGGAAAATCAAAAGAAATTAGCAAAGACCTCAGAAAAAAAATTGTAGACCTCCACAAGTCTGGTTCATCCTTGGGAGCAATTTCCAAATGCCTGAAGGTACCGCGTTCATCTGTATAAACACCATGGGACCGCGCAGCCGTCATACCGCTCAGGAAGGAGACTCGTTCTGTCTCCTAGAGATAAACGTACTTTGGTGCAAAAAGTGCAAATCAATCCCAGAACAACAGCAAAGGACCTTGTGAAGATGCTGGAGGAAACCGGTACAAAAGTATCTGTATCCACAGTAAAACGAGTCCAATATCGACATAACCTGAAAGGCCGCTCAGCAAGGAAGAAGCCACTGCTCCAAAATCGACATGAAAAAAGCCAGACTACGGTTTGCAACTGCACATGGGGACAAAGATTGTACTTTTTGGAGAAATGTCCTCTGGTCTGATGAAACAAAAATAGAACTGTTTGGCCATATTAACCATTGTTATGTTTGAAGGAAAAAGGGGGAGGCTTACAAGTCGAAGAACATCATTCCAACTGTGAAGCACGGGGGTGGCACCATCATGTTGTGGGGGTGCTTTGCTGCAGGAGGGACTGGTGCACTTCACAAAATAGATGATATCATGAGGAAGTAAAATTATGTGGATATATTGAAGCAACATCTCAAGACATCAGTCAGGAAGGTTGGAAAGGCAATAGTAAAGGGCTTACATGTGTTACATATATATACTGTATCACAAAGCCCCGACCTCAATCCCATAAAAAAATTGAGGGTGTAACAGTATAACTTTAGTGCGTCCCCTCGCCCCGACCCGGGCGCGAACCAGGGACCCTCTGCACACATCAACAACGGTCGCCCACGAAGCATCGTTACCCATCGCTCCACAAAGGCCGCGGCCCTTGCAAAGCAAGGGGCAACACTACTAATAGGTTTCAGAGCAAGTGACGTAACTGATTGAAACGCTACTAGTGCGTACCCGCTAACTAGCTAGCCATTTCACATCCGTTACAAGGGCAGAACTGAAAAGGCGTGTGCGAGCAAGGAGGCCTACAAACCTGACTCAGTTACACCAGCTCTGTCAGGAGGAATGGGCCAAAATTCACCCAAATTATTGTGGGAAGCTTGTGGAAGGCTACCCGAAACATTTGACCCAAGTTAAACAATTTAAAGGCAATGCTACCAAATACTAATTGAGTGTATGTAAACTTCTGACCCACTGGGAATGTGATCAAATAAATAAAAGCTGAAATAAATTACTCTCTCTACTATTTTTTCTGACATTTCACATTCTTAAAATAAAGTGGTGATCCTAACTGACCTAAGACAGGGAATTTTTACTAGGATTAAATGTCAGGAATTTGAAAAACTGAGTTTAAATGTCTTTGGCTAAGGTGTATGTAAACTTCAGGCTTCAACTGTATATAGTCTTATATGTATATAGTCTTATGTTGTGTAATTTGTTAGATATTACTCACTGTCGGAGTGTATTAGCCATCTGAGCTAAAAATCAAGAAATATTTTCACTAACACTAATGAAACCGAAATATGTGCGATGGTTAAGTCTCTCGGGTTTGATTGGTTGGATCAGAGAGGACCCTGCTGAGACTGTCCTCTCATTGGAACGCTGGAAGAAGTGCAACAGCTTTTGCTTACCCTTTGCAGTGCTTTAATGACACATAGTTCCGCATTTTAAAAAGGTATAATGGAAAGGGGATACCTCGTCAGTTGTACAACTGAACGCATTCAACGGAGATGTGTCTTCCGCATTTAACCCAACCCCTCAGAATCAGTATAATTTGTAATGATCATATAAATATAATTTATCAATGTGTTACGTGATTCATATGTAATGTAAGGTTTAGTGTAGTATTTATATGTGCTTTTTTCAATTTCATGAAATAAAAATAGTTAAATGGGTAAAACAGTTCATAGCGGAGCGATTGGAAAGGCAGTGCCAGGTACATGCCAGGTGGAGAGAGGGTAGCTTTTAGTATATCCCTTGCAACCAGACAGACGCTCGAGTTAAGCCTGGGGTAATATCGAAGATTTTACCCCATTTTATAACTAAACCAAGATAGACCACAGCCTGTCGTTTCCAACGGGAACAAATTAGTCATAGTGGGCAGAACAATCAATGAGTTTGGCAGAGCCAAGCAAGAGCTAGCGAGATCCTATTGGCCCGTTCTAGTGACATCCCGTTAGGGAACGACTACTCTGTGAAGTGTGCGTGTGCAATAACTTAATTCGCTTTTGCACTTCTTCTAAACAACGCGATTTTTTAAAACGTTGACAAAAGGGAAAGTCTACAAAACTCAGTGCACTCTGTTAATAACAGATTTCTCGTTTTGGGAACAGAAAATTGAGATACAATATTTCATCGATGAGAACATTTGCAGAATATCGGCCAAAATCCATCTCCTTCCATATTCTCCCACTGCCGGCCACTGGGCTTCCTCTACTACCATATTTGGTAGTGAGTGGAAACGCCAAGCGGATGATTCACATTTATACATCCGGTGAATATCTGGTCTCATTGTTCTGTCTGTGGTAACATTTGTAAGCCAATTTTTGTGACAGCCACACTGAATTTGCGGCAGCCAGCCAGTCTGTCCTCTGCTACCACTCGAACAACGTTAAAGGGGCTCGTCTCAACATAGGCCAATGATTTCCAGCTCAGCATTTCTCAAAGGGACCCGTGCCGTCCAGTGCTTCAGACCGCTACACACCACACTCATTGCCAACATGCCTATCAAGGTAAGAAATGCCGTCAGAAAAATGTTTGATCTAAAAATAACGCTCCTTCATGACCTTGACTGCAAACTCTTTATTCCGAGTTTTTTTTAAACACGTGATTTTTCTATTTATTCTCGGTGATGCATACAGCCTCCATGCTCAAGCCGCATTATCTAACGTTTCTCGATGGCCATAGTGCCCTGGTGATGGATGGGTAAAGCATGATCGACTGATGCATTAAATCAGTGAACACGGTTACATGCACACGCAAACGCAAGAATAAAGTTTCCTTAATAATCCTGTATACATGACACATCTGAAATCAGGCTGAAGTTACATTATGGGACTTTTTAATACATTCAGAAAATCGCCAAGCCAAATAAAAGTTATACTACACACTGACCATGTTATTTTTGCGAAGTCTATTTGATTTTAAATTCGGACATATCGTTTTCACATACACACTTTATATAAGATGCATATACTTTCCGAACTCACTTCACTTGAGCATAATACCCACCAGATGCATGCGTTTTGTTTTGCCAGATGTCTAGCCCGCATTTAACCTTGATTTTCAACTAGTTAGCAAAGCGGAAGATTGCGGCCCAACTCGGCGGATAATCTATTTCTCTCCAGCAGGAAGCGTTTTTTCATTTGGCCCACCAAACAAAGAGTTTGTGTATGGAGGTCAATGAGTGTCAGTTTGGTAAAAAAAATGATCTATTGCTTGTTTGCTACATACGGTTTATTTGATCGAATAGACTTTCATAATGCTTAAGTTAAAAGTGTACTTATATAAGTAGGACACTTTGAGAGAAAAACACTTTATTGGAGTTGCCATCTTCATAATATGAGGCAAGTAGCATAGCATCTCTCCATTGAATACAGGCAGTTGATGTCAACAACCCTCATCGAATATTCAAAAAATGATTGCAGTAATGAGATGTATCCACCAATCCAAACAAAGGATACGCGTGATGCTGTACAGTCTGCCATGCCGCTTTGTGGACAACTACTCCCATTTTTAAGTGTCTTGTCAGTATATCTATAATCTTTTACGCTAGCAAACTGGAGTCTATGTGTACTTCCGTTTGTGTCACGGTGAAGCCAACACATGACTTGTTGAAAATATTGAACACAAGCAGTACACAGAACGAGGCTTCATGTCCACCAGATGCATCGAACTCTGCGTTCCATTGGAAGTCCATACATTGTCAATGGAGCAGTCCGCAAAGCTGCGTTGGGGGTGCCGCATTAGGCTGGGGTGTGTTCTGTGTACCTCATGGGTTCAATATTTTCAACTCGTGCGTTGCTTTATTGTGCTGGGGTACAAACGGAAGTACAGACCCCCAACTAGCTATCTTTTAGCTAGTTGAAAACCGAAGCACATGCTCGTCAAGTATGAAAAAATGCGAGCTAGACATCTGGCAAAACAAAACGCACATTTATATGGTGGGCATGAGGCTTTAAGCCTCGTTCACATTACCACTAAATGTTCCGTTGCGCTGGATGTCATGCATTTCAATGATGACGTCCACAACGGAGTGTAAACACAACGCCCCTTTGCGGTTGAATGCTCCATTGCGAGATGGATGATGTTGCATACTTTGAAATTGTTCAAATTTTGCATCTTCAGTCCAGCCAGAGTCCGTCGAAGAACTGGAAGTTACCAAAGTACAGAAGATGATGAAAATATGTGGTTTTCGGTGATGGGTTTTAATGGGATAGCTAGCAACTTGGAAACAATGACCCATTCCTATAAGTGAGTACTATTTTAATAGTAATGTTAAATAATACACGTTGGCTGTTAAGCTAATTATATAACTGTTGCCTCCCGTTTGAAGTTTATTGTGATGGTAATGGCGTTTGTTTTTGATCATTATTAGGTGGAGGTCGCTAGCTACAATGGTATCTTCAGCCTAGCTTTTAGCTAGCTAGCTGCTCTGCTGCGCAAGCTAGCTTGATTTGCTATAAAATAAAAAACGGTTGAGGAAAAGGTTACTAAACAAAACATGTTTAATTATCACCTGAAACAATATATTTATCATGTCTTGAATGACAAGGTCATATTTGGCAATCTCCCAAAATAAATGCTTTCTCTGACGAGAGGCAGTTGCAGTGTGTTCGGTGTGGTGCATACGTTGGATTTATCGAACGTATGCGTCAAACTGTATGCGTAGACAGCTCGACAGAAATGGTAGCAGAAGGTGAATGTTGCATACATATCCAGATGATGCTGCGTACTATTTTGCGCAATGACGATCGGTGTGTTCGAAGTTTAAGACTGATTTTGACCTTACGCCGATTTAGATAAGGTGTTTACATGACTGTCATACTCAGCCTTCAGTTTAATATTTTAATTATTAGTGTGAATGTAAACATACTCAGTCTACTTTTTTTTTTTATAGGTGCAAGATTAGATAACCGGATGGGGCAGGTTTGGAAACTGTGACCACATCATTTGTAGGGAATCAGATCTGATGTATAATGGCATGAAATCATCTTTTCTGTCAAACATATGCTTTCTACTTACCACTTTAGACCCCTGTCCATAGATTTACCCCAACATGCCATTTTTATTTGTGGTAATATAGCTGAGTCAGTGGTAGACATACCAACACTGCGCATGACTGAGCCAGCTGCTGTTAGTGAGTGCCCCGGAGAGCACTCTGCTTTTGGCTCTACACATTCAGCGAAGTCACGATTCTCCAGTAGTAACTTTTCAAGGCCATTGTGGTGGCAAAATATCCATTACCACTCCCTGCAGGTCCAATACATTATTCAAATGCTGCTATACAGAGTCAAGTTCCAAATTCAGTATCTGTGACTAATAGAATGGGGGTTGCAGAACAGAATATGATTTTCAGCTTTCATGTATAATTTGATTGACCATCAACAGTGTTTGACTGAATGCTTCACACTCACTAGGTTGGAGAAAAACTTCCGGCAGTGGAGGTTCATGAGAATGAGCCAGGCAATAAGGTGTCGATGGACCAACTCTTCAAGGGGAAAAGGGGAGTTCTCTTTGCTGTGCCAGGGGCTTTCACTCCTGGGTGCTCCAAGGTAACCTCCATTCAGATCATCCTCATTTCAATGAATTTACCTGGATGTGCATTCCTCTATTTATTTTGTTTGTTCACCATGTACTTTCTGCATGCATCATCTGAAATCACTGTTTCACCGCAAGTCCTTGCTCTTATCCCTCAGACTCACCTTCCAGGGTTTGTGGAGCAGGCAGCAGAGCTGAAGAGCAAGGGTGTGCAGGAGGTCGCCTGCATCTCCGTTAACGACGCATTCGTTATGGCTGCCTGGGGAAAGGAACATGGAGCAGAAGGCAAGGTGCAGAATGCTGTTTGAAATTAACAAGCTGATGCCTTGACCTTCAGCCTTCTACATTGTCTGTTCTTGTAGTCTACATGGTGCATTCTTCAGTCCTGGGCTGAATATCTCCCTTCTGTTATTCTGGTCTCCAGCACTTGACTTGGTACAGGAAATCTTAGTCATCTGGTTGCAAGTTTTTGTTCTAAGTAATCAATCTGCAGTTGCTACATACTCTTTGTTCTAAGTAATCAATCTGCAGTTGCTACATACTCTTTGTTCTAAGTAATCAATCTGCAGTTGCTACATACTCTTTGTTCTAAGTAATCAATCTACAGTTGCTACATACACTTTTAGACTTTTAATTGAATTATATGTACCCAGTGATTATTGAAAAATATAATTTACAAATGCCTCATGAGCTTATTTCTACTGTCCTATACTATCAGAATCCCAAATATAACCTTGTCTTACTCCATTGTTGATAAACAATGTAATTGTAAACAAACACTCTATAGGCTAAAAACTTGGTTAAAACTATCATTTTGAGCTCATAGATGGCCTTGCAGTCATAGCTGTCTAGGAATTTGAATGGTTACATTTCCCAAGCCCCATCCCTCAGCAGGTTACCAAAAACAGTGGTGGGGTGTACCGCTTTGATGTTTTAACTGCAGATTGCCTCTTTAACATTCATTGGAAGTATCTTATTTCCCTGACAGAGACATTATTACAACAAGACCATAACTGGTTGAATTACAGTACCAGTCAAAAGTTTGGACACACCTACTCATTCAAGGGTTTTTATTTTGACTTTTCTACATAGTAGCATAATAGAAGACATCACAACTATGAAATCATGTTGTAACCAAAAAAAGTGTTTAACAAATCAAAATATATTTTAGATTCTTCAAAGTAGCCACCCTTTGCCTTGATGACAGCTTTGCACATATGCTGAGCACTTGTTGGCTGCTTTTCCTTCACTATGCAGTCCAAACCATCTCAATTTGGTTGAGGTCGGGTGATTGTGGAGGCCAGGTTATCTGATGCAGCGATACATCACTCTCCTTGGTCAAATAGCAGGAAGACGGAGAGGTGTTTTGGGTCATTGTCCTGTTGAAAACCAAATGATAATCCCACTAAGTACAAACCAGATAGGATGGCGTATCGCTGTGGTAGCAATGCTGTGCCTTGAATTCTAAATAGATCACTGACAGGGTCACCAGCAAAGCACCCCCACACCATTACACCTCTTCCATGGTGAGAACCACACGTGGAGATCATTCGTTCACCTACTCTGCATCTCACAAAAACATGGCGGTTAGAACCAATAATCTCACATTTGGACTCATCGCATCAAAGGACAGAGGTCTAATGTCCATTGCTCATGTTTCTTGGTTCAAGCAAGTCTCTTATTATTGGTGTCCTTTAGTAGTGGTTTCTTTGCAGCAACTCAACCATGAAGGCCTGATTCACGCAGTCTCTGAACTGTTGATGTTGAGATATGTCTGTTACTTGAACTCTGAAGCATTTATTTGGCCTGCAATTTCTGAAGCTGGTAACTAATGAACTTGTCCTCTGCAGCAGAGGTAACTCATGGTCTTCCTTTCTTGTGGCGGTCCTCATGAGAGCCAGTTTCATCATAGTGCTAGATGGTTTTTACGACTGCACTTGAAACTTTCAGAGTTCTTTGAAATTGTCCGGATGGACTGTCATTTATCTTTGCTTATTTGAAGTTTTGCCATATGGACTTTGCTTTTTACCAAATAGGGCTACCACACCTACCATGTCACAACACAACTGATTAGCTCAAATTAACTTATCAAGGCACACCTGTTAATTGAAATGCATTCCAGGTGACTACCTCATGAAGCTGGTTGAGAGAATGCCAAGCTGTCAAGGCAAATATTTTGATGTCTTCACTATTCTACAATGTAGAACATATTCAAGGGTTTCTTTTTTTTACTGAATAGGTGTGTCCAAACCTTTGCCTGGTACTGTATATTGAGATCTTTCAGTCTAGACATGTCTGATAGCTGTGGCATTGAGTTCCTGTCACTTACATGCATCTCGAGTGTTAGGCCAGGAATCAATCCGACTTTTAAAGGCAATATTACGTTTGCGAAGATTGCGTTCAAGGTAAAAGCTGCAGACGTCGGCTCAATGCTCAATTGGAAATGACCTTTTAATTAAATGTCATGAATGCTACGGCTTGGGTTAGGATTGAATCCCAGCCCTAATCTGCGCAGGAGTGGAACATAAAACATGTATGCAAGCATGAAATGAATATACCGTTTGTAGTTTAATCATACATACAGCTACAGTGTACCCAATTTATACTTGCGTGTGTGCTGTCTACGGCCGTCTTTTGCAGGTGCGAATGCTGGCTGATCCTACTGGCGCATTCACTAAGGTCAGATACATCTTCAAAGCCTTGATTTCATTAGTTTACACTTTGTACATTGTGTGAATGTAACCCCCATTTTATTTACAGGCAGTGGACCTGTTGCTAGACAACGATCAGATTGTTGCTGTGCTTGGAAACAAGCGCTCCCAGAGGTGAGGTCTTTTCTCCTATATCAGTGTTAACTTGCTGCAACAGACTGTAGACAGTTAACATTTGTTTAGTCTCATCAACATTTGGATTTCACACTGCAAAAAGCATAATCAACCCCAATAAAGTAATTGCCACCTTCCTTATGTCTCAGGTACGCTATGTTGGTGGAAGACGGCGTTGTGAAGAAAATCAATGTGGAGCCTGATGGTACTGGTCTGACATGCAGCCTGGCCTCTAACATGCTCTCTGAGCTGGTGTAGGCCTGTTAGGACTAGCTCACTCCAACCAGACAGCAGAAGTCTAACCTTAAGTTACAATGCACTGTCATACTACTTCACCTGACCCTTGTCACATGCCTGTGAAAATAGATATGGTTCATAAACTGTGATTAAAGCAAAACATGTAGACTGCAAAGATGTTCCTTGTTTTTTTCCCACCTGCTTGGAGACTTTCTGGATAATGGCAGGGCAGTCCCACTTGATGTTACTGGAGATTCACTAATTGCCAAATTCAACTCCTCATCCTAGAGTTTTAGATATGCTTTAAAAGGCATGGCAGTTAATTTGAATCCTTAAGGTTTGTGCAATCAACAATGCAAAATGACTACAAGCAGACATGAATACGTTCACTTTTAATTATAAGAATGACAGAATGAAATATGCTTTTGTCATCTAGTAATCCAGGAGGGGAATTATAAGAATCAAAAGGAAATAAGTGACAATTTAAAAGCTCCACA
The DNA here is from genome assembly GCF_002910315.2 of Salvelinus sp. IW2-2015. NCBI lineage: Eukaryota > Metazoa > Chordata > Actinopteri > Salmoniformes > Salmonidae > Salvelinus > Salvelinus sp. IW2-2015. The sequence goes on along the minus strand of NC_036863.1, from coordinate 37,524,256 downwards.
ATCATTCCTAATCACTTTATGAAAGCGACATCTGGGATCTTTCCATGAGCCTGAGGAGAAACAGAAGTTCAGTATGAAGCTTAAAAGGGTACATAACATCTTAGACATTCAGTCAAACGAAAGCAACACACATTGCTCCATTAGATATACTAGGATCAAGCATTTACCTTGAGGTCTGTGAAGACCTGCCCTGCTCGGTTGAAATCCCACTCATTGTCCTGCAGGCATCTGAAATACATTGATCAAGTAAGTTAAAACTCAACATGAATTGAACTTCATACGAAGCTGTGTTTGTCACTACTTGAGCCCACTTAGAATCTAGGCCGAGGCTGCAGATCCGTAGAGAGAAGGCACCCAGTGTCCTGTCTGAAGCATGAGCGCTACTGCGTTGCAACCTAGCAGTGGCAAAAGTCCTGGTGTGCCCATGTTAATTACAATAGGCCCTCCCAAATGTTTTTGGCTCTAAAATGACTTAATATTCGCTACAAATCGAGATATTTAATTAAATAGTGATCCGTGCTGAAACAGACTTATCACAGGCCGGCATGCTATGAATTGACTCGGGCAGTATGAAAACGACTACGTCGACCATGACCCTTTGCTAGTTACGGCCACTCTCACCATGATTTTTGTTGGTACCATTCAGAAACATGGCACACTTTAAATTCAAATGCTTAATGCGCCATCGGGAGTTTTCCATAGGAACAAGTGGATGACGACAGCACTACCACTATCTACTGGTTTTAGTGTCTGTCCACCCCCAGATCCCCTTTCCCCAGAGCTGAAGATCCTAATCACATTCTGCGCATGTTTCTTTAGATCTACTTTACACACATTGTGGTCCCACTGTCAATGATGCATATTACAGGTGAAACATCCATGCAGCATCTGCATACCAACCATTTGATCTCAGTTTCACAGGGAGATGCTTTAGAACTTCTTGAGTTAAACAGTGCGTTTCGAATTATGTACAGTGAGCAACCTTTACAGCAAATGGCACTAAACTGTAGCATAGCCTACCTGGGTTTAATTTAATAAATGTACATATTTTGCATAGTGGCACGCTGTTGAGTTCTGCCTACATGAATACAAAAATTGACCATTTGATCATCCTCAAAATTAGGTGTTTTTTTGTCTTACACAGTAACGTTATGCTATTATATTGGGTTCTGTTATGTACAATACTAGCATTATGTGATCTTGCAGACATTGATTCAGCTTTGATCTAACTTTATTAGACGAGCAGCATTCACCAGAGTAGCCTGTTCTCTAGAGCACAGACTGCGTAAGTAGAGAATCATTCACAGACGCTTCAGGGCCTTTAGCTATCGGGAAGAGGGTCCAGAAAAGTCAGATCCGCAGCCACTCTGTAAAATCTAATGCAAGGTAACTGTGTGCCACTCACTTCTGGGACCATTCCAGGTTCATGCCGGACTTTAGGGAGAAGGCAGAAAGCATCTCTTGCTGGGGAGCTGAGAGGGTGGGGACAGGGCTGCTGGATGGTGTGGGGGCGGGTGCAACAAAGGCACGCCGGATCTCCTCAGTCGTAGCATTACGGACAAAAAGCTCGTCGTTTACTATGCAAAGACTGTTGAAACAAGACGAACACAAGAAAATACGACATTACACATTTCCATGATCTTTTACTATACTGAGTTACAGTCAAGACAAATCTAGCAGAGTTGTCAATACACTACATGACCAAAAGTATGTGGACACCTGCTCGTCAAACATCTCATTCCAAAATCATGGGCATTAAGATGGAGTTGCCTCCACTCTTCTGGGAAGGCTTTCCACTAGATGTTGGAACATTGCTGCGGTGACTTGCTTCCATTCAGCCACAAGAGCATTAGTGAGGTAAGGCACGGATGTTGGACGATAGGCCTGGCTCGCAGTCGGCGTTCCAATTCATCCCAAAGGTGTTCGATGGGGTTGAGGTCAGGGCTCTGTGCAGGCCAGTCAAGTTCTTCCACACCGACCCCAACAAACCATTTCTGTATGAAACTCGCTTTGTGCACAGGGGCATTGTCATGCAGAAACAGGAATGGTCTTCCCTAAACAGTTGCCACATTGTTGGAAGCACAGAATCTAAGGGCCTAGCCCAAACCATGAAAAACAACCCCAGACCATTATTCCTCCTCCACCAAACTTAACAGTTGGCATTATGGTAGCGTTCTTCTGGCCTTCGCCAAACTCAAATTAATCTGTCGGACTGCCAGATGGTGAAGTGTGATTCATCACTCCACGGAACGAGTTTCCACTGCTCTAGAGTCCAATGGCAGCGAGCTTTACACCACTCCAGCCAATGTTTGGCATTGTGATCTTAGGCCTGTGTGCAGCTGCCCGACAAACAGTTCCTGTGCTGACGTTGCTTCCAGAGGCAGGTTGGAACTCTGTAGTGAGTGTTGCAACCGAGGACAGAGCGCTTCAGCACTCTGCGGTCCCGTTCTGTGAGCTTGTGTGGCTACCACTTCGCAGCTGAGCGTTGTTGCTCCTAGACGTTTCCACTTCACAATAACAGCACTTACACTTGACCGGGCAGCTCTAGCAGGACAGAAATTCGAACCGACTTGTTGGAAAGGTGGCATCTTGTGATGGTGCCACGATGAAGGCCAGTCTACTGCCAATGTTTGTCTATGGCGATTGCGTGGTTGTGTGCTCGATTTTATATACCTGTCAGCAACGAGTGTGGCTGAAATAGTCGAATCCACTAATTTGAAGGGGTGTCCACATACTTTTGTTTACATAGTATATTGAGGAACCATCTCTAGCTTGTGGTCTGGTACAAATGTCAAGGCCTACCTTGTCCCTCCAGCCGGCACTGTGATGAACACCCGAGAGAAAGCTCTGACAGAGTCTCGGGATTTACCTTCAACTAGGGTGAAAGAGAGAGAGAAAAAAAATACATGGTTAATGACTTTTTTGCTAATGAAAATGTATGTGGGAAACAGTATAATTTTGCATTATAATAAGTTTTTTTTAAAACATACCTTCTTTGAACACTCCAGTGACTGTGAACGACAGTAACGTGTTCTGTAAAAGTGGAGAGAGAGAAGAGATTGAAGCTATGAAATCAAGGATGGTCATGCATGTGAGTTGATGGTTAGGAGTGAATTCTACTCACGGTGAAGGTGTTGACGTCCACATTTAGCGATGCAGTGTCATGGTGCGTTTTAGGAAGTTCGTTCAGGAAAGCCACCACATTCAGACGGGTGTGCTTCAGTAAGCGGAATCGTGTGGCTGAAAGAACAGAGGGCAAGAGGATTTGTTTAAGAACAAAGATGTTACTCTCAATGTAGTCTTTTACTTTAATATGAGTGACTTTCACAACCAAGAGGTTTACTTTATTCAGAGACTAAATTTGCACTGAAAGAGATGACATAATGACATCAACCATTACTTCTCAAAACTTTGAACTAGAGAATCAGAAGAGACTCACAGGGATCTTTGAGCTTTTTCAGGTTGCGAGTGTCTTTATGGTAATCTCCGAGACTGCACCTAGAAACAGTGACTGACTATGTTAGAAACAGGTGAGAAATACAGTTGAAGTCAGAAGTTTACATACACCTTAGCCAAATACATTTAAACTCAGTTTTTCACAATTCCTGACATTTAATCCTAGTAAAAACTCCCTGTCTTGTCTTAGATCAGTTAGGATCACCACTTAATTTTAAGAATGTGAAATGTCAGAATAATAGTAGAGAGAATTATTTATTTCAGCATTTATTTATTTCATCACATTCCCAGTGGTTCATAAGTTTACATACACTCAATTAGTATTTGGTAGCATTGCCTTTAAATTGTTTAACTTGGGTCAAACGTTTCTGGTAGCAATAGTTGGGTGAATTTTGGCCCATTCCTCCTGACAGAGCTGGTGTAACGAAGCCAGGTTTCTAGGCCTCCTTGCTCGCACACGCTTTTTCAGTTCTGCCCACACATTTTCTATAGGATTGAGGTCAGGACTTTGTGATAGCCACTCCAATACCTTGACTTTGTTGTCCTTAAGCCATTTTGCCACAACTTTGGAAGTATGCTTGGGGTCATTGTCCATTTGGAAGACCCATTTGCGACCAAGCTTTAACTTTCTAACTGATGTCTTGAGATGTTGCTTCAATATATCCACAATTTTCCTCATGATGCCATCCATTTTGTGTAGTGCACCAGTCCCTCCACAACATGATGCTGCCACCCCTGTGCTTCACGGTTGGGATGGTGTTCTTCAGCTTGCAAGCATACCCCTTTTTCCTCCAATCATAAAGATGGTCATTATGGCCAAACAGTTCTATATTTGTTTCATCAGACCAGAGGACATTTCTCCAAAAAGTACGATCTTTGTCCCCATGTGCAGTAGCAAACCGTAGTCTGGCTTTTTTTAATGGCGGTTTTGGAGCAGTGGCTTCTTCCTTTCCTCCAGCACCTTCACAAGGTCTTTTGCTGTTGTTCTGGGATTGATTTGTACTTTTCACACCAGAGTACATTCATCTCTAGGAGACAGAACGCGTCTCGTTCCTGAGCGGTATGACGGCTGCGTGATCCCATGGTGTTTATACAGGTGAACGTGGTACCTTCAGGCATTTGGAAATTGCTCCCAAGGATGAACTAGACTTGTGGAAGTCTACAATTTGTTTTCTGAGGTCTTGGCTAATTTCTTTTGATTTTCCCATGATGTCAAGCAAAGAGGCACGGAGTTTGAAAGTAGGCCTTGAAATACATCCACAAATACACCTTCAATTGACTCAAATTATGTCAATTAACCTATCAGAAGCTTCTACATCCAGGACATAATTTTCTGGAATTTTCCAAGCTGTTTAAAGGCACAGTCAACTTAGTGTATGTAAACGTCTGACCCACTGGAATTGTGAGACAGTGAATTATAAGTTAAATAACCTGTCTGTAAACAATTGTTGGGAAAATTACTTGTGTCATGCACAAAGTAGATGTCCTAACCAACTTGCCAAAACTATAGTTTAAAAAAAATAATAATTGTGGAATGGTTGAAAAACAAGTTTTATTGACAAGTTTTAATGACAACCTAAGTGTATTTAAACTTCCGACTTCAACTGTAGGTGCTGCTGAGTGTGTTTATAATACACTGTTTATGCTGCTGGAGACATTAACAACTAGCCGAGGGGGTACCTGGATGGGTTCTGCATGGTGATGAACATGCTCAAGGAGAAGGTCGCTCCATCATGATAGGCATCTAACAAAGGTTGTCTGTCCCCGGAGTCATACACACTGTAGTATCTATAAAAAAAACGTTAAAGAAACATACAACTTACATTTCCAGTCAGTACAGATAGATGTTCTACCTATTGCAGATCAATGTCTTTTAAAGAATAATCCAAATGACATCAAATCATTCTCCCCTTTTGTTATAACAATAATATATGTTGTAGTGAGTCAGTGTTTTGGGTTCAGGCTTAGTGTGTACAGTAATAATCTGTATCTGTGGATTCCTTTGTCTTCCCCTGTTACACATATAAAGAGCTAAGTGCAAACTCACTGTTGTAGGAAGGCGAGGATGGGAGTCTTGATCTCTTCTGAGCAGAAGTAGCTGGCCTGTGACAGCAGTTAAAAGTAAAGAAATTGTAAAGTAAAGAAAAATCTATTTTGACAGAGGTGGTTACATGCACAGCCACTCATGATAAACAATTGGCTGTATGTATTACCTTGCAGGGTGGAAGAGCAGCAGGAGTCACCTCCACATCAAAGACTATGGGCGGGGGGAGATCCTGACCGTCCTAGTGAGAGTTAGAGAGGTCAAGGAGAGAATACAAAGATGACTAATTGAAGAGATGTAAATTCTTCACAAAATACAATAATAATATCCAAAACGAGTTGAATAAACAATTGTCGAAATCCTAAAAGCGTTTGATTGAATCCTTACCAGTTTGAGAAGCCTGGGGAACCTCTCTCTCACCGTGCTGTCCGACATTCACAAAAACACAGAAGATACAAGAGACAGGAGTTAGTGCTGCTGACCAAATATAAGAGACTCGGAGTCATCCCCCTGAATACCATTTAAACCACACACACACACACACACACGTTTGCTCATGCACTCATCCATGGATAATAATCTCTAATAGCTGCCCAACTGTTGATATAATCCCCGTCCAGACAATTAACTAAAATTAGGGGAGGAATTTGGCCAAAGACCAACGGACTTCATTCATCATTATCAGGGTGGTTTGAACTTCATATTTGATTGTTCAGGATAGACCACACCCATGCCTGATCATGAACTAATCAGCTCTGCATATCAGTGAAGAGGTACTTAAATGCTACACGTCCTCATGTACTAATATGAACAGGGATACAGATAATACAGATAAATCAAATGTAAAATAAATCTACGGCGACAGCCCCGACTTCGCCACCCACCCCGGCCCCCTTTCCTGTGGCAATGTACTCACCCCTTTGTGATACTCACCGTCCCCCCTACACGCCGAAACACACTGACACACGCTGTCTTGGAAGGGGTGGTAGGGGTAGGGTAGGGGTGTGAACGTTGGTTGTGAGCGCTCATACCAACAAGAGAAAGATCAGTGCTTTTCACACGCATAGGGGAGTGGACTGGTGATTCAGACGTGTGATGTGGCCAATGTGATTGGTAGAGTCTACAAGGGTGGTACCGTGGTAAAACTAGATGTTGCAAGTTTGAGCTGTCCGACACACACGTCATAGAACCAAGAGATAGTGAAATGGAATCTAAAGACTGCAGGGATGAGATGTAGAAGTGATGATCGAGACTGTTGGAGATGACTGAATTCCATGAAGCAGGGTTATGAGGGGTTAATCCATTACATTAAGGCTGGTTAAAGTTACACCATGTCGTTTCATGTAGAAAGCAACTACACACTTGTCATCAGTGTATTTCACCAAAGCCATAGCGATATGTAGAACAGAGGGGGATGGAGGGAAGCGCTAGACTTATGGTAACATAGAACAAGACAGAGTCGCCGTATCAAACCAAAACAGCAAAGGGGAGTTCACGAAAAGCTTTGATAGATGATGCAATGTCACTAGTAGAAAACGAGTAAGTTGAGGAGACCATGCACAGCATCCCCTTCAGATGAAGAAAATACACACAAATAGAAATGAAAAGATAAACAGAGTGCTAGAGAACATGAGTTGGGCCCTGAGCACCACTACAGACAGAGCACTATTGGAAGTAGCTCTTTGTTGCTAGCATTGATTGACGTAAGACTGATACTGCATCTCACACAACGCATTTTGTACCAGAAAAAATTATAAATTACATTTTGGACCCCACTTCAACTTTAACATTCCGGGGGTGGTTAAAAATAAATAAGGCATTCAAGCAAAGGTGTTTTTGTTTGATATTTTTAGGGAAACATGTTGAGAGCGATATCTGAGGACTTGATCAGTGAAGATTCTGACATGACTGCATGTCTTTATGCCCACAGAAGAAACTTTAAGAGTCATATCCTTAAAAGGAAATCAACTTCCTATATTGAAATCCCACTAATTGAGGGTTTCTCAATAAATGTATCTTTGTGTCCCTCATTTTCAAAGCCTCTCCTCCTCTCTGGCTGTTACATTCTGAGGACGTGTCCACCAACCTGCGAAAATCAAACAAGCCTTGAAGTAAAGGCATGTTATATTTAAGGGAATTATGAGAAAGCTTGTATTTGGGGACTCTGCTTGGCTTTGTGGAAACCTCTCTCCCTCTCCAACCCCAGGCCTGTAGAGCAAATCATCACCTTCGTTTTCTTCTTCACTTCAATGTCTTCTTTGTTCAGCATATACTGCATGTACGTGCGTGCGTACGATGTGGCCAGATGCACGGCTGTGCCTGTCTTAGGTTGTCCCGGTATCAAAGGTGGGATCTTACCCGTCATTGGCTAACCAGCCCTCTTCACTGGCCACATTTCAGGACCCGTTATAGGGGAGGATGGAAGGAGGTACCATCAGCCCAATCAGCATGTAGCACAAGCAGATAGTAAATACCATGTTTCCCATATGAATATTTAAGGAATCCCTTTCCACAATGCCATTTTATTAATCCAAGCTCTTCCCAAAGTATGGGTCTCAATGACTACTAGGGGTCAAAATGCTGTGGTCAGTATTATCCAAGATAAGTGTGTGTGTATGCTCGAGCGAATACTTCTTGACATTTAAATTATATGGATTTCCTTCTTTTATGTAAACATTTTATACAGCGGTGTCTGTAGGGGGCACAGGGCCATCTCCACTGCAGAAAACAGATTGAAGGTAAAGATGAGCTGCAGAGTTTCAGAGAGGTAGAGCGAGACAGACAAAGAGCACTCAGACAGTTGAACATGCATCTAGAAGGGGGGAGGGGTGGAGAATAATTAAAGTGATAGATGTAGCAATTATCCTCAAATACACCATGTGTTAAGCTAGTTAATGTTGAGGTATATGGCGTGAAGAGGTTAATGGTTTGATCATGTCAAAACTTCGGCAGGTATGGCATGCATGGACCTTAAATTAAAAGAATCATAAAGGTGGCATTACATTTGAATTCTGGTGCTTCCCCACAAGCATGGAGTAGGGTATTTGTAGGATTCCAACATAAACCAAAACAATGTCTAAGAACAGATCATCTGAAATCTTAACTTCTTCACCACATATGTTACTGTAGTAAAGTGGGAGGGCTCAGTGAGAGACTCTCTGATAGGATGGTGTTCACTAAGCCACTCCAGTTCTTTCAAATTTGAGCGGTGCGTTACTAGTACCACACCAAACATGTCCTTCCTGGATCATATAATCCATAAATAACATGTCATTTCCCACAGCACGGGAATTTTCTGAATACATTCAAGTGCCCCCCTGAAATACAGGGAATAGAAAGCTAAACTACACCCCCCCCCCCCCCCCMTACACCTCACAACACACTGTCAACATCWTACTATTACCCACCCACCCATCCTGAGCACAGACTGACCTTATGTAAGAAGCCTGGTCCTTGAAATAGTCACAAAGGGGATTCCTCTCCAGCCATAGCTCCACCAGCTTAAGACCCTTGATCCTATCCAGCTCACGCTCTGTCTTTAACTGGAACGGTAGGGACAATAAAATCTAATCAAACAACCACTAGCCTAATTGATACTCTGAAGACCTGACAGAATGAGAACTCCTAGTCCCCAAGAGCAGTCAATTTACTAAATGAATTATGTGGATGACTGAAAAGCAACGAGACTTTGTGCAGTCCCAGTAAAGATCAGTGTTTGAGTAACAACCCATTGTGCCTCAACCAGACCCGGTCTCCTCACCTCATTATGAGAAAGATTGAGTGTCTTCAAGTTTGGAGCCTTGTTGACCAGCTCTGACAGGTCATCCAGCCGAAACAGCTTGTTGTTGCTGATGTTCAGACAAACAAGCTGTGGAAGGAAACAAGTAGGGATCAGTGGAAAGGAAAGCATACATATTATTCGGCTACAAGTAAGGACCACATCCATACCTCTGGAATGTTCTCCTCAATTATCTTTATAACAGCGTGCATAGAGTTCTTTCTGTTCAATGTCACATCAATGTTCTGGGAAACCAGGTCTGTGAAAATCAGGGAAGCGTAGGAGTGTTAGATGGCACTACCAGAATCCATGTCATATAATGTAAATGTACAGGGAAAAACATTTGATGTGACTAACTGCTCTTGCCGTGTGCTTACCTGGGTCTATCCGGATGTTGTTCAAGTCCAGGGCTTGTTGAGAGCCATCAAAGCGTTTAGCCATGCATTGCTAATGAGGGGAAAAGGGTTTTAATAGACATTCAGCCCATACATCTCTCCATACATAATAATATACTTTATTAAAACCCATCACGCCATCTCCTATTCGTTAACAGCTGGTCTCCTTGTCTTACCTTTAGGTGCTCCAGATCAGCTGGCTTTAGTTCAGACTGAAGAAAGGAGGGTGGAGGACAGGGATTCATCAGTACAGTCACCTGGAAAAGATGGAAGTTGGAGGAGTGAATGGCATGYCTTCTAATGAGTATCCCCAAGGGGAAATGGTTGTACTTGAATTCCGATTGGAAGCCCAAATCATTAACCACCACTTGACCCCTTCTCAAGATCCTATTGATGGTCCTATCCTTACTGATTTGCCATCATCAAACCATTAACCCTGGCCCCAGCTGTTTTTATAACAATATCAAATCATTTCTGGGTAACAATTAAGAACCGTACTGTAATAATCTCCATTAAAATGGGCAAAAATAGCCTTTGAGCGAAAAACTATTTATCAATAAATCATTTTGCTATAGGACTGCCTGGCTGTGGTGTGAGTTGAGAGGGGAAAACTGAAAACTAGCCGTTATTTGGACGTCTTTGTTATTGGTCTAAAAAACTAAATTTACCGCATGGTGATGTCACCATGCAAAGCCGAAACTCCCACCCATGCAAATCTGCTGATTAGTAGGTCCTATGTAGACCAGCAACTACCCGGAAATAACACAGATTYTTTCCCCCCATCTCACTTTTACAGTGTTAGTTTCATCAGATGCTGTTGTACAATATGATATAAAACTAGGGCTGTCCTTGACTAAAACAGAAAGTTCTGTTCTTTTGACCAATCGATTGGTCAATTTTTTTTAAACATGTACGTGTATTTCTCCATATACACACACCCTGTGTTTTAGTAAATTCAACTATATGTATTGAGCTCGCGGTTTGATGAAACAAGACAAATGCCTCAAGAGGGTGCCAGAGATCTAGATAACCAGAAGAAAAAAAACTTAACCTGACCCAATTTTTCTCCTCACTCAGATTCTGCCATTACGCTCCTGAAGTTGACAGTAATAAGCTACGCGATGAGTCGGCAACCTTTCTCATGTGGAATGCCAATTCATCTTACCATTTCTACAGGTCTGCATGCCAGTTATGGTTTTCAGACAATGACTAAATTGACAAAACTTGTAAATGGAATGAATGAAATGAAATAAACCAAAACTTGTTTCTCACAAGTGTAGCATACAGTGGTTCCTCCTTTAAAAGTTGCGTCATAGTGCGGCACACCTTGTGTGCTTCCGCAGCACGTCATTTAATTCTCAGCCATTTTTCCTGTTACTGCAAGTTTGACAACCAGAGGGCATCTTTAAGAAGCGTTTGATAGTATTCCGTATTGGCATTACCAGAGAATGTAAAACCTTTTTTGTAATAACATAGTATATGGGATTGATTTTAAGAAATGTGGCTTAATTAATTTGATTAATATTATGGTGTTTCTATTCAGAGAAAAACGAAACCCTCAGGGTGGAATGGAAAATATGGTGATGTACAACATGACGGTCGAGAGTAGGCTACAGGATTGGAGGATTCTAAATTGTTTGCCTTCATTAGACAACTTTTTTCCAATATTTCTGTAAATCAGTGATATYTATTCCCATAATAATTCGTTATGGATCCATAACTAAATCAACATCTGCATTTTGAAAGTATTTATCATTATTTTATTAAGGAAATGTGTTTATTTGTTTATTAGGCTACTGTGCAGTCTACAATGCATACTATAGAAAACAAGTCCCTAATTCCTTACATAAGGGAGAGCAGGCCATGTCTGTACAACATAATGCAGGGCACGCGGGAGACCGGGGTTCAAATCCCCATTGGGRAGGAAGGAGTAGGCTGTCCTTGTACTGATTCCATAGTTGTTATTTCATAGTTGTGATTTCTTCACTATTATTCTACAATGTAGAAAATAGTAAAAATATAGAAAAATCCTGGAATGAGTAGGTGTGTCCAAACTTTTGACTGGTACTTGCTGGAACGGAAAATGACGGTCGGCAGTACAGTACTGGGCTATTTACGAGGAAGGAGTAGGCTGTCATTGTAAATAAAAATTTGTTCATAACTGACTTGCCTAGTTAAATAAAGTTTACACTAAGAGCATAACATTTCTACACCCTAATTTTCTAATTCTTGTCTAACCAATACCCAAATGGAGATTAAGTGAAAAATAAACATCCACATTTGAATGTCCTTTTTTCTCGTTATTTTATTTACGAAAGCATAAAGATGTTGATGAAGAAATACTGTACTGCTGTTTTGAGTTAGAAACATAACACTTTAGAGAACTGAAGCATCGAATACATTGCAAGTTGAGGGATTTTCACAACAGTAGCCGGGTATAAAAAGTATATTGCCCTGCTAATAGGAAACATTTGCATGATGGGGCTACATTCTTTATTGTAACCACAATGTCACACATCATTTGTATCTATCTTTCCAATTACTTTTAGAGTTTGGGAATAACTAATGTGCGCTTTCTTTTTAGTTACACTGTTTTAGTTAGAACGTGCAGACTTAGACTCCAATTAAGCCAATTAAGGCCTCTTGTTGTTTGTAAAGTCAAATTCAAAAGGCACTCGCACATCTGAGCTATCTTTTTTGCAGGTGCATGGCAACAGCCGGATAAGATGAGGAAAAAGAGGAAGGAACCCGCACACTGCTCTTGATATTATCACTGATCTTTAATAAGCTTTACATATCGGCCTCACGGCCTTCGCCAGGGCTTTTGTGAGTTTTTTAAATTAGCACCGTTATGTAGACCTAGCCACACCCACATCCGTTCCACGCATCGGAAGGGGTTGGAGGCGAAGGAAAAACAAGTAAGTGCTACCAAATATAACATGCATTTCATAAATATTCAAATAAAGGGTGTACATAAAACGTAGTAAACACGTCTGTAAAACCACAATGGGGACATCGACCTACCAAGCAAGTTTTCATAAATCCTTGGGTACAGTGTAAGAAAAACATCATAATTCATGTTCAAATTTACAACATAACATACATATGCATTTCATCATTAAGACCTCTAGGAAATCATGTCTGGAGGGTGAAAATCCCAAAACATTCTGGCTGATTTTCTTTTGTGGCTGGCAGTTGGCACGGACCAATTTATCACGTAAATAAAACATGCCAGTGTTTCTTGACCGCATGTCCCACTTTTTGCGAGTTCAAAGTATATGTGGTTGTGAACATTATAGAGTGTTCTTTAGCGGGTCTTTTTTGTAGCAGTTCATCTCGTGTTTTAAGAGCATCCACACATTGTGGAGAATAGCCTCTTCTTAGAAACCTATTGCGCATCTCTGCTGCTTTTTCTAGATAGTCCTGAAAATGATTTGTTCCAAGTTGGGGAGGAGGGCGGTTCACACCTAGCTCGGCTATTAGACAATTCTTTAGTAAAGGTTGAATAGTCTATTGTTCAGCTAATAGCCCATCCTGCTACGCTTGTGAAAAGCGAATAATAATACTTTTCCCCCTTTCCACGTTAAAGTGTTTGATAGTGTTTTTAGCTACAATCGGCCCCAACCCCAATTAATACATTTGGGCACCGTCCATAGCGTGCTGGACTTCGGGCTAGAATTTTGAGGGTTCGAAACCTGCTCCCTGCTTGTTATAATGATACACCTGTTATTGGATATGGCTGGGGAAAAACTTGCTTAAATAGGGATTTTAGTAAATTAACTTTATGACAAAATAATATGCACAATCGTTTGCCTCTACATTAACTAACATATTCCTCTCAATTGCAAATTTTTTGCTGGACTCGTTATGACGTTATAACTACATACATTTGCTTCCCTGTAATGTTTTGTCAGCCATCTTTGCTGAAGTCACACTCGATATGATTGGTCATATAAAAACCTTGGGACCCAAATGCATAATGAGTGCTCTAACTCCCCCTTGTGGTGGTCTGGAGCAATGAAGCCGTGATGCTGAGTACCTCTAAGTCCCGCAGTGTAAGCTCGCAACTTTTAAAGGAGGAACCACTGTAGGTTGTGCACTCTGCCAACAATGTGTCCACTACGACAATGATAACAGGAAGACTGGAATAATAATATTGAATGAATTGAGAGAAATTACCAAAATCAAAGTAACAAACACTGTAGATTAGAAATTATAGGAATTAACGGTAAATGTACAACTGGTGATATATGTAATGGGGAATTGAATACACTAACAATCAAACACAAGCAATTCACACAATGAAGTTATGAAACAATATACGTGCACAAATTGGTGGGAGAGAGCGCATTCTGGAGAGAGAAGTGGTATATCCGACATCTGCACTGGCCATGCAGCATTTATGGCGATATGGCCTCAGCAGAAGTCTTCTTGAGCTTCATACTTCTTGAGCTTTGTGGAGCAGTTGTCAATGAAGTGAGTTTGCGTTTTCTATAGGATAAACCGCCCCCATCTACCGTCAACCAATCATGTCAATGCAGAGTTATACAGAGCCCTCCKCATTGTTACAAAATTTGGGAGGTGTAAGGTGATGGGGTACAGATCTCGATTTGGCCTCTGCAGGCTCCGCAATTACTTCACACCCTGCATATGGCGCATCCGACCACATCTTCGGATCAAACATAAATTGTCTTTTAGTCGAGGCCTCCGCAATGGATTAGTTTACTGAGATGGGCGCATATATATATATTTGTTACTGCTCGACTAAAACAATCGTGGTCGACTAACGGCCTAATGACCAAACAATCGACAAGTCGACTAATTGGGGGTCAGCCCTATATAAAACACAGGAAAAATACAATTGACTGCACTGGGCCTTTAATAAAACAATTCTGATGACATAATGTGTATTCATGTCTGGTTCCCAGTCTGCCAAAATGTCCCACTTAACACTAATTGATAAAACTGGCAGAGGTCTTGTGGAAGGAGAAAAAWAAATAGTACCTTGTAGCCTTCTTTGTCTGTGATCTTCCGTGATACCTTTAACAAGGCATTCGCAGTGGTGGAATCGTCAATATAGAACTGTGCTCGGTTGCCCTCTACTTGGTACTTTGGAAAACAGAGGTGTAGAAAGAATGTAGTTTAGGTTATATTAAAAACAATAAAATGAAACAATTTCAAGGGACATGGGAATTAAACTATATATGGACTAACCAAAACAACCATTAGGCAGTGGTCACTTACATGTACTGGGGTGAAGGGCATGGAGCAGATATTCTGCAGAGCTGTTATGAGCCAGTCTTTGTCATATTTCTTTCCATAGGGGACCTGTAAGAGTCACAATTTAGCATTAGTTAATTACAATCCAATCAATGACAGCTTAGTAGATCAGTAAAGCCACCCAATTCATTCACAATGTTGACTCACAAATATCTTGAACCAGGTATTGCGGCCATCTCCACCTCCATCCCCTCTGTTATTACTACGACCCCTGTGACCTCCTCCACCGCCACCTCTGCGGCCACGATCAAAGCGGTCTTCACCACGGCGATTCGGCCTTCCGTAAGGGTTACTGGAAAAGGTAAAACCATGAGAGAGTTAAAAGGATAACTTCCAAGATAAAACCTATAAACATGTTAAATTAAATATTCTCCAGAATTTGCATGACAAACCCACAATCTGTGTTGGGAGGACCCATCTTGGGAGTTGCTGTCTGTCATTGCCACGTCTCCATCCTCATCGTCGAATCTCGCTCTGGATCCTTGGCCGCCACCGCCTTTTTGGCCGCCACGATATCTTGTTCTTGTCCCTGGTGCTCCTGGCCCCTGGTCAATATACATATGGGCCCTAAAAGGGCCCCTGCCTTTGCGGTTGCGAAACGTTTGTCCTCCAACTCTGTCATCATGATCTGATGGACAATGTCACCAAAATTAGTTTTTTGTTTTTGCTTTCACAGAATAAGTACTTAAACAAGGTTACAGCAATTAGCCTGGTAATGGCCCATATTTATTGTCATCGTCGTCTGTTATCATACATGTTTGGCAGAAGCGCTAGCTAATGCACTCTTTTACTACGCCGACACGTTCAGACTTGCAGCCACGTTACGATGTAGTTAGCTAGCTAGCTATGGAATCACTCAACGTTGCTGTTGGCTAGCTAACTAGTTACCTAACGTTACTTATGTCACACAAGAGGTGTGAATGTTAGCTAGCCAGATATATATGCTGTCAGAGTGAGTATCAGCACGCGAGCCATGGGTGTAATAAAATAAAAACAATGCTAGCTAACTTATAAACCACACATAGATGGCTGGCTAGCTACAGTATCTAGCTGCTTTCTGCGGCTAACCCCTAACGTTCGCTGGCTAACTTGTTTATGTAGCTAGTTAACGTTAGCTACCTACGTATCAATTGATAGTTATTGTCGTATTACATTTAGTATTACGAAAAACTTTAGCTGGCAAGGAAGAACATTGCTGTTTACAGGTTTGTTAGCTAACGTCAGTTAGCTAAGCCACAACAGCTAGCTAACGCGTTAGCTAACTAACCTCATCGTACCGTTGTGGTAACGTGAATCGTCGGCTGTTGACATAATCAGGAACCGAACACACACTTAACACGAAGACGTAAGTTCAATAATACTGGATATTATCACTTCTATATGTAGATCAATTCGAGTGTATCATCCGAAGCTAGCAAAGACATTCGCTTTGTTCGTAGCATGCAATGTATGACCCCGCAGTCTGAGCATGTGCATTCGATTTGAACTCGTTTTGCTCACAACACTCTCTGATAATGACGTCATGAAAACTTATTTCTCTAACATTGTGAAAAGTTCTCACACATGTTCATGATATGTCTTCAATACAAGTATTATGTGTGTGTGGTCCTCAGATGTTGGATCTCACACTGATCTCACTGTGTGCGTTTTTTAATGTTTTGTTTCATAGTAGGCCTACCTGGGCCCATATTCATAAAGCATTTCAGAGTATGTGCTGGGCTGGCCTAGGATCTGATGCCTAGTTAAATAAATAAACAAATTAAGAATCCGTTTGGCCTTTAGATTATTATGAATGAACAGGGTTAGCACCCCTATTCTGAGATGCTTTATGAAAACGGCCATGGTCCCAGATCTGTTTGTGCTCTTGCCAACTCCATTGCTCAGTGTCAAACCAAAGCTGAAGAACATACACACATCAAGGTACTTTCCGCAGGTGCTTGAGTTGTAGGCAAACTCATGGAAAACACTGCACACTGCTGCTCATGCTCCCAGGTGATGTTTATTAACAACGTTTCGACCCTTAGGTCTTCATCAGGCATCCATATCTCAGGTGGGAGTGGAATGTCCTGTATATAGGGGCAGTACTCAGTGACATCACTTCCTGAAACATGAGGTATATTTTTAAAATGTATAACAGTTTCACAATATTAACATTCAATGTATCAAAATATATGATCATGCACAGGGAATGTGATCAATATTTACAGTGATATACATACAATATTCAATTAGGATTTTTAAAAACAATTTAATATGATACTGTAAACCAGAAGCTGCGTCTTTCAGTTGTGGAAAAAGTACCAATTTGTCATGCTTGAGTAAAAGTAAAGATACCTTAATTGGAAATTACTCAAGTAAGTGAAAGTTCCCCAGTAAAATACTACTTGAGTAAAATTCTAAAAGTATTTGGTTTTAAATATACTTAAGTGTCAAAAGTAAATGTAATTGCAAAAATGTACTTAAGTATCAAAAGTCAAAGTCAAATTATAAATAGTCAAAGTAAAATAATAAATAATTTCAAATTCCATATATTAAGCAAACCAGGTGGCACAATTTTTTATTTATGAATAGCCAGGGGCACACTCCAACACTCAGACATCATTCAGAAAYAAAGCATTCGTGTTTAGTGAGTCACCAGATCAGAGGCAGTAGAGATGACATGTGATGTTCTCTTGATAAGTGTGTGAATTGGTCCATTTTTGTCCTGCTAAGCATTGAAAATGTAACAAGTACTTTTGGGTGTCAGGGAAAAAGTATGGAGTAAGAAGCACATAATTTTCTTTAGGAATGTAGTAAAGTACAAAGTAAAGTACAAAAATCTAAATAAAGTACAGATATCCCCAAAAACTACTTAAGTAGTACTTTAAAGTATTTTTCTTAAGTACTTTACACCACTGGCTTTTTTCAACATTGGTGTGAACTAGGTACAAAGAAACMCCTGTCATATAAACACATTTCACAAAAGCCAGGAAGTTACAGAGCAACATCACTGTTTTTCATACTGGAATAACAATACAGACTACCATCCTACTGCTAGGACAAAATGAACTAAAACTACTTCACCAGAAAATAACCTCATATTTGTTGTCTATCCTTAACATACACATGTATGTATCAGCTTCATTTTACCTGATTAATAAAGATTGAATGTATTGCCTTTCATTTATTAAGTTGGGCATTAAAGCTGACAAGTTATATACTGATAAAATTCACATTATCTTGAAGACATTTCAAATAACAACCTTTTATTCATACTCAAGTCAAAACATATTCCATTCATTGCATTATTACCCTCATTCACATTTGAATTAACATCACCAATGAAATTTGACACACACACAAACACATATCAGACAAAATCGTATTTATTTTCTATAATACGCTTAATGATCGGCTATGAAAAGCCAAATTACATTTACTTCTGAGGTGCTGACTTGCTGCACCCTCGACAACTACTGTGATTATTATTATTTGACCATGCTGGTCATTTATGAACATTTGAACATCTTGGCCATATTCTGTTATAATCTCCACCCAGCACAGCCAGAAGAGGACTGGCCACCCCATAGCCTGGTTCCTCTCTAGGTTTCTTCCTAGGTTTTGGCCTTTCTAGGGAGCTTTTCCTAGCCACCGTGCTTCTACACCTGCATTGCTTGCTGTTTGGGGTTTTAGGCTGGGTTTCTGTACAGCACTTTGAGATATCAGCTGATGTAAGGGCTATATAAATAAATTTGATTTGATATAACACTTTTTACCTAAACGGGTACTTTTCAACAAAACTCTACCAATTGTAACTTCACTTATCCTTCATTGCTCCTTGAAACATTAAGTTATCTAAAACATAAAAAAATACATGTATTTAAAAGCAAAGTAAAATCGTGGACCAAGTGTTTAATAAATACTTTTAAGTGCTATCCTCTGGGAATACAATGTACATCTTGCTGTATATGTTTCGACCCAAATAAATTAATTTAAATTCCATTCAACACGTGGTGGTCCTTGTAACAGCTCTAAAAAGCATATTTACTCAAGGAAAATCATACAATAATGTATTGCAAAGGTGTAAACATAATGCATGTTCCTTATGTTTAAAAAGAACAACTATACTGCAAGAAATGGAGAAACATTACATTTGTAACAGTGTAATCTTCAGGGTCAGCATTCTGCAGCTCAGGGCACTCTGATTTATATGGTAACCATAATCAAYCAATCAAATGTATTTATAAAGTCATTTTTACATCAGCCGATGTCACAAAGTGCTATACAGAAACCCAGCCTAAAACAGCAATCAATGCAGATGTAGAAGCACGGTAGCTAGGGAAAACTCCCTAGAAAGGAAGAAACCTAGAGAGTAACCAAGCTCTGAGGGGTGGTCAGTCCTCTTCTGGCTGTGCCGGGTTGAGGTTATACCAGTACATGGCCAAGATGTTCAAACGTTCATAGATAACCAGCAGGGTCAAATAAAGAGGGGTTGTAGAGGGTGCAACAGGTCAGCACCTCAGGAGTAAATGTCAGTTGGCTTTTCATAGCCGAGCATTCAGTGTTAGAGACAACAGGTGCGGTAGAGAGAGAGAGTCGAAAACAGCAGGTCCAGGACCATAGGCTTCAATCCCAGGCACCAAGACATTCTCAACTATGTTGGTGTACCTGCTCAATCACATTCCTTAAGACTCATAACACATAGACGTACTTACATATTTGCCAGCTATGCCACTCCTTGTTGTTGTTGAACCATGGGAAATGCACAGGAGTATACTCTCCCGTTCCAACCAGAAAGCCCCAGGTCCTCACCTCAGTGGCAGATTCATCAAGTAATTTATGTTGAAATATCAACCCCCCTGACTGACATATTCAACACCTCCCTGCGTGAAGGAGTGGTTCCACATCAATGGGAGGAGGCAATAGTGGTCCTCCTGCCGAAGATTAATCCACCAAGCATTGACCAGATATGGTCCGTCTAGCTCACGCCCCTTCTGGCAAAGGTGTGAAGGTTTTGTTGCTGAATGGGTGACACAGGAAATCCAAAAGAACATCTCCAACCAACAGTTTGGCTGCCTCAAGGGATGCTCAATCACCCAGTGCCTTGTAAGCATGGCAGACCAGTTGTACAGAACAGAAGACACCAGAGTCACCTCCAGCACATGGGTCCTGACAGACTACAACAAGGCCTTTGATCTTGTGGATCACACCATTGCAATGAAACACCTTTTGCAATTATCTGTCCGACCAGAGATCGTGCCATGGGTTTGTAACTTCCATTCCGGGTGTAGCAATACAGTACCATGAGACTCCTGTGACCTCCCCCAGGGCACACGGCTTGGTCCAATTGTATTTGTGGCTCACGTCAATGGTGCATCAGAGGTCACCCTATCCAACTCCTGGGCCGTTGTGGATGACCTGAACCTCATCCAATCAAGACCCTTATGTGGCACTTCCACCATACAGCAGGACCTCAACCAACTAGCCGACTGGTCAGATCCAAACAAGATGAAGGGAACCGAAGGTTCTTCATGATGAACCATTTTCACCACTTCCATCTCCCGCCGAAGACCTGACAGTCTACACCTGCTTTGTCCGTCCAGTGCTCGATTACGCCGCTCCAGTATGGCACCCAGGTCTCACAATACAACCAACTTGACATGATCCAACGACGTGGAACCAAAATCATTATGGGCCTCACCTACAGCTCCTACAACTCTGCATGCAGTGACCTGAGATTGCAGTCCTTGGAGTCCCGCCGCACCCATCGCTGCAGAACCTCTGCCCAGAAGCTTGCAAAACCCCAAGAATAGAAATGGCTGACAGTGGCAGATCTACCCAATCCAGTCACAAACTGAACCTTCCCCCTACTCTGACGGACAGACACTACAACAGCCCGATGTCATACTTTGTGAGTCCGCTTAATGTTACTTAACTGTAATATTGTATACTACATMAAWWWTTTTCAATTCATTTACTTGTGCTGCAATTCAGCTATTAGCTGCATATGTGTAAAATTCTAAATAAACATTAAATATAACAAAGGCTGTACAACTCTGTCATTGCTACAATGATTCAGGAAAGGGAATTAAGTAAGCATTTCAAGACTGGAGTGTCACGTTGGCATAAATTATTCGGGAGACAGACGCAGGAATGCGTAATAGGGTTTTTTATTCAGCCCAAATTACGACGTGCGGTGTAAGGGAATGAAGACCAAAAAAACACGTAACAAGACACACAGGATAGAAATCCAAAACAAAAGAGCGAGGAGTACCTCGAATAAATAACACACGCACAATGATTAACACACGGGACGAGACCCGTAATCTGCGCAATCCACAAGCAAAACACACAGCACAGGTACTCACACACACCACCAGACATTGTGACAATAATCGACCCCACCATAGTGAACAAAGGGCATATAAATACAAGCAGTAGGAATATGGGCCAGGTGTGCGCAATGAAAGTTCCGGACGGGCCAGTTGTGGCTGCTGAAGATGCCGTTGTCTGACGCACCCGTTGTGGCGATGTCGACGTCGGACGGCCCAATTGCAGCTGCCCAAATTGCGGCAGCGCCGGACAGACTAGTCACAGCGTCGGACGGGCCATTCCCGCTGTCTCCCATAATGGTCGATTATTATGTCACGTTGGCATGAATGATTTGGGAGACAGACGCAGGAATGCGTAATATTCTTTTTAAAATGTAGCCCAAATTACGGCGTGCCGTGTAAAGGCACGGGGACGAAGACCAAACAAACCCGTAACAAAAACACAGGGCTGAAACCCAAACAAAAGAGCGAGGAGTGGTGGTGAACATTACAGAGTGTTCGTGGGTCTTTTTTGTACGAGTTAATCTCGTGTTTTCCCCAATGCCAAATTAAGAGCTTCATCCACACATTGWGGAGAGTAAACTCTTCTTAGAAACCTATTGCGCATCTCCGCTGCTTTTTCTAGATTGTCCTCTGTGGAGTGGTCCTCTTTCTAATGGTTCCGGGTGGAAGCTGTCCCCCTGTAATATAGTATTTCTGTCTGTTTCTTTTCTATACAGAGTTGTCAACAGGGTTCCATTTGATTTATCAATCCACATATCGAGGTAATGAACACGTTTAGTATCACAATCAATAGTGAATTTGAGATTGGGGTCAATGTCATTGATTAATGCCATAAAKTCTGACAGCTTTTCTCCCGTTCCTACCCATATGCAAAAAAATGTCAATATATAGATACCATTTCAGGAATTCAAAAATAGATTTTCGTTTAATGTTAACAAAACGTTCTTCAAAAAGACCCACATAAAGGTTAGCATAGCTCGGAGCGAATGTGGAGCCTATCGATGTTCCATTCGTTTGGAGGTAGTATTCATCATCAAACCTGAAATAGTTATACATCAAAACATATTCAGCCAACTCTAGAACAAAGTTTGTTGGTTGGTATTCGTTTGTATCTGTCTCAAATAGTCAGCTAAAGCTTCTGGTATGTGGACTCTCGACATATGTGACCAAAATACAGTCTTCTGTTAATCCCATTATTGGTGAGATCTTGTTTATGAAGTCTATAGTCTTTCACATATGATGGCAATGCTTGCACGTGAGATTTAATAAAAGATTCTACGAAGTTCGACAATGGCTCTAGCATTGAGCCTATTCCTGCAACCACTGGTCTGCCTGAATAATTCAATCAAATGTATTTATAAAGCCCTTTTTACATCAGCCGATGTCACAAAGTGCTAATTGCCTTGTGTTTTAGGATTGTGCAATTTCGGCAAAATGTACAGGCATGGACATATGGCACATTTGCAGCAAAGATATTCATATTCAGGTTTTGAGATAAGGTTATTTAATAGGGCTTGCTCCAGATTAGAGCATATATCCCTTTGGAACACCTGTGTGGGATCAAAACTTAATTTTCTATAGAAACGTCCATTACCGAGTTGTCTCTGAATCTCTTCTTTGTATTTTTCATAGTCTAAAACGACCACAGCACTCCCCTGTCTGCAGGTTTGATAACCAAAGATTAACCTTTCATTAGTTCATTAAGGGCCTGTTCTTCTGAATGCGTTCGACTAACCAATAACAGGTATTAATCGAGTTGTTAAATATAGGACAGAATTTGCTTTTGGGTTTAAAATGGGTACCAGTTCTTTGTTGGGTTTTTAGGCCCAAAACAGTGTTTTGAGAAAACATGTGCTTAAGTTTAATCTTGCAAAATAATTGAAACAAATCTACTTTCGTATTGAATGGTTTATCTGTACATGTAGGTACAAAAGAGAGGCCCTAAGAGAAGACTGAGACTTACACATCAGTGAGCTCTTTTTTGGAGAGGTTAATTACCGCGTCCTGCTGTAGCTCCGTGTCCACGGCCTGTGTTCCTGGTCCCCTCTTTGACCGCTTGCCTCTGCCACATTGTTTATTTTCTGTCGTGCTGCTTTCGGGCAAAAAAAAAAAAAAATGTGTGTGCGATGGTATCTGGAGTCGCTGTCTGTAGGGAATTCACTCTCAGTGGATGCCTCTGTGTCTGCGTGAAAGGGAAAGGCACGTCGAGGGACCTGTGAGTGTGTAAATGTGAGCGATGATCCATGGTTCAGAGGCTCATCCAGGGTCCCCGTCTCTGACGCAGCATAGAGTCCCCTAGCTGAGGCACCTGGGGTCCCGCCACTGCACCTCTATCCTGCAGAGCAGCAGGCTCCTCTTCACTTGCATCAGTCTAGTAAATTTGAAGAGCCACCAGGAGCAATGGGGGCTCATCTGACGACGACTCTAGAGCCGATACAGCGAGGCAGAAGAAGAGACCGGTTGAGTTAGGCTGAATGAAATGAGGCACCATCATCTACTTTTAAGGTCATTAAATAACTGTCAGAAGATAATGACGAAATTATCATAATAGTGAAAAGGTTCCTACAAACGACTCAAGAAGTTTGAAAGAGTCTGTTACCTGTTTGACACTGGCAAACCCGAAGGCTCCTTCAGTGAACCAATCACATCTGGTGTTTCCAGYTCCAGACAGAATGCAACGATAAAATGTGAACAGCAACTGTGCTGAACATAATAACAGTACGGTAACATTCATAGCATGATGTTACACAAAACATAAACAGAATCCACAACTACTCTTCAAGTACAAACCCACAACACAGCGTGTGGCTAAACTAGTAATCTAACACATTGTGAGACGAGTCAGATTTAAATTGAATCAACATCAGTTTATTTAAAATTGCTGGTTTCTAAAATTCTAATAGTTTGCCTAATTTCAGTGTATGTGATAAAACAAGCATTGAGAAAGTAGAGAATCATTGTACCATCTAAATCACTGAAATATCCCAAAATATTATATTTTCAACAATAATTTTGTTGCCTGTTTTGCCATCAATACATGTCACATATCAGTTTGCAAATATTGTTAAAACATTTTTGTTTTAATCTATGAGTTAATAAAGCCATATACAAACATGGTCTCTTTTTCCTTTCTTGATTAAGGCAGCTCCAAAATGCAGGTGTTTCAGCCTAGCTCAGTGCTATCTCTGGTGGTGGGGAAAATACAGAGCGTAGGGGTTGGTAATGTTGTCTAGTTGTGCCGTGATTGGCTCAGTGTTCTGTCACTCATGGGGATACTACRTCATCACAAAATCTACATAGCTCAAAAATGTAAGCTCCTTGGGTGCTACCACATATTTACATTAGAAGTGCCCATCCAAGAAGGCTCAAGGTCATTGGCTACAGATAAAATGACGTCAAATCACGTTATATCTACCGTAGCTTTGATTGGACTGATTCTTTAAAAATCTTAGCTAGCAAGCTAGACTAGCAGTCATCATCATGAATCAAGTTGATCATATACTGGCAAATCCTTTTCAATCCTTGTCATATGAAGAAAAATTATAGATAAAATGTATCGGTGCTCATCGGCCATTGGACATAAACATTAGACAACAAGTTGGAAATCACAAATTCAACAATGAGTGGTGTGGAAGGAATCAATGGCTAACTGCAACCGTTGCAAAGCAATCACTAGCCTGCTACTCAGTGGAGAGGGTGTGTGGTCCATGTCTGAGTTTAAGGGTTTCTTATCCAAGCTTTAAAGGATAAACATTCACATGCAATACCATAGGCCAGAAAAGGTTGAATACATTGGCCATGTTGTCAATCCAGCATGACTTCTGACGCATCCAAAGCAACTGGAAACTCGGAACTGGGAAATCTCAGACTTCTGTGAGTTCACCTTCCTGTTCAAGTGAGCACAGCACAACAAGGTGAGTCCAAAAATGTCTTGTATGCTTCTGCATAAATTATGTAATATGCCGGGGAGATATGTATACTGTAGCTATGAAAGTAATACTAAATGTTTGTTGTGTAGTAAGCTGTTAGTAGCCCATGTGCCTCACCCTAATAATTTGGTCCCTTTCACACTCATAACTTAGACTTCTGTTCTGACATGGTGGTGCACATGTAGCCTATAGCCTGTTGAATATTGTAAGAGCTTTCAGTGTCTGCTTATATGCCCCCTTTATTTGTCCTACGGTTCTGACTTGGTGTACATGGAGAATACTGTAAGAATGGCCCATKTTCTGAATTCTGTCGCTGTACATTTAAAAAATGCTGAACAAATAGTTATATTGACTAAGTTATTCTTAGCTTGCTTAATTGAAATTACGGATTGTCTCTTATCCGCGCATCGTTCCCTTATGCCATAGTTTGTACATCTCAAATGTCAGTAGAGCACATTTGTTTAAGCAAGTCAGCCATATCAGCTATGCTTTTTAAAAAGGCAGTAAATGAGGCTGAATTATCTGTGTCACTGCCAGACAAGGCTCCACTGATAGCCAGGTGTAGCGGTGTTAAGGATTCACTCCATGGTGCTGAAARGAAAGCTCTGCTGTTGGGACAGCTTTATGTAGGCCCTAACAGTTTGTGGGCACCGTTTGTCACCCTTATAGTGCAATTAATGTTGCTAATGTTATGCAGTGGCTTTTCTGGCATGCATCCACATATTTGGGGGGGGGGGAGTTTTCCCCACCAAGATTTACATTTTAAAATCACCACTGCGCACAGAACAGATCTATCGCTTCTTAGACTTGCTTTCAATGAGAATTACAAATCTATAACTCACAATTCTATGTAAATTTGGTCGGGTTGCCAAAAAAGTTACATATTGTAGGTTTAATATATTCTTGTGTATACACTTTTATTCACACATTCACACCCTCACCTTTCTGTATTACTGATGCTTCTTGTCTAGGTTCTTCCAACTGCTCAGCAACATGATCATTGTCTTTCTGAGGAATTTTAGCTAAAACACATTCAGATGAACCATGTTATGTTTGTTTTACACAATGCGCGTGATGCCTGTTGCAGAGTAGAACTCACTCACTTTGTGAGAAGGACATGCGCTTCCGAGCCTCTTCTCTTCTCCACTGCATGCGAGTCGTGTCTCCCATCATAACCTACGGACAAGAAAAACAAAACAAAGTTGATGTACTGAGGATCACCTCACAGCAGTTATATTTTAATGTAAGATATATAGATGTACTGCATAGATGGGGAACGTTCTATTACAGAGAAAATGAGACCGAATCTTACCCTGACCTGCTCGGGAGGCCAAAGTCCCCCCCATATAAACTGCAGGTATCCAAAGAGCACAATGACACTGAGGAAGGCAAAGTTGCTGGCCACACCTATCACTGCAGACATCACCGGGAAATTGTACAGGAGGTATCTATTAAGACAAAGGGTTCAGATATAGGAATAGAAGAGGATGGGGAATAGGAGAAAAACAAAAAAGGAAGATACAACAGTAGGTAAGAACATCAATGACATTCCATGTATTTGACTTATTGGCCTCAAATAATCTGGATTTGAAACAGATTTTTTTTATATACTATTGGAATACATTGGAATACCTTACCTGATGCCAGTGAAGAAAGCATGGATCCTGAGCTGAGCTGAATAGACCTGCACCCGCCGAGACTGAATCTCAATGACAGCGCCAACAGTGGGTTGATACTGTAGCGAGAGAAATGTACAGGTAGAGAGAAGCAGAGATCAATAATAAGAGAGAGAAAAATATTTTGACCTTATTACCTAAAAAGACTAGTCTGAGTTGGCCAGTCTTGCAGCACTGAACAAATGCAAGACCAAGTGGTCTGGCTTGCAAGACAATTAAAAGTCTAATAAAATGGGAAACTCATTCTTACTTTGAGAGGACATTTTATTTCCGACAGGTTGTATTTGTCTGGACTCCTTAATAAATGAGGTCTGTCCAAGTACTGTTTAATTGAAAGCACATGAACAGCGAAAGCTGCTGAAAGGGAAGTATGCTTGGTCAGGGAGGGTTTCACACAAGTAAAATCGAATTTCATCAAATAAAAATGAAATGGGTTGAGTGGAGATGAAGGGTGGAACTAAAAATAACAAGATCACTAATGTAAAATACATTTTACGGACACAGTGTATATAGGTTCAGAACTTGTGTGAAACAGCACAGTTGAAAAACATATGACAAATAGGATCACGGCACAAGGCAAGACCCAAATGCAGACACAGGAGGCAGATGGTTGGAGTCTTACAATGTTTATTCATCCAAAGGGGTAGGCAAAAGAATTTGTCTGTCCACGACCAAAGGTAAAAACCAGATCGGAGTCCAGGAGGTACAGAGTGGTAGACAGGCTCATGGTCAAGGCAGGCAGAATGGTCAGGCAGGCGGGTACAAAGTCCAGAAACAGGCAAGAGTTAAAACCAGGAAGACCAGAAAAAGGAGAATGCAAAAAGCAGGCGAACGGGAAAACCGCTGGTTGACTTAGAAACATACAAGACAACCTGGCACAGAGAAACAGGAAACACAGGGATAAATACACTGGGGAAAACAAGTGACACCTGGTGGGGGTGGAGACAATAACGAGGTCAGGTGGAACTGATCAGGGTGTGACAAATAGAAATCTAAACTGGATGGTGATGGGACCAAAGAGAACTATTGTAAAATACACTGTGTCCGTAAAATGAATATAGTATGTATAAGCTGGAAGTAGAAGCCTAAGTGTTGTTGTCCATTAGTTAACTCCAATTGGGGAAGGGGTGGAAGGGTTAGGGGAAAATAATAAAGGAAAAAATATACATTTTATATATTTACAAAAAAATATAGATGATGCAGAGCATTACATTGATAGAGCCACAATCTATCTGCAATATTAAAGCTGATCTACCACCCCCACTAAAAAAATAAATATACAGATAACTTGCAAATGGTAATCACAAGATCATGATGATCTGATTCAGTAAGAGGGCACAGTGAACTAAGTGCAAGCTCTGTGGGAGAGGAAAACAGATTTGACATGCACAGGCAACCACAAACAGCACTTACAGAATTGGCCTTGTAGTCTGAGAAGAGCTCAACCTCAACGAGCTGCTTCTGCTCCGTCATCCCAGTCAGCAGGAGAGGAGAGAACAGTAGAGTATTCAAGGTCTGCAGAAGACCAGAGCGGTAGTGCAGCATAGCCTGTTGGAGAAAAGAAAACAGTCACTGTCAGAGGGCCCCACAATAATCAAATACATCACATTGTGAAGTGTGAGAGGATATTTTATGTGGGAGGAAACGGAAGGAACGGACACGTTATGTTCCACTAAGAACAAACTAGCTCTGAAATGCTTGGAGAGGCTCAATAGTGGGGTTTGGTAGGGAGACAAAACAGAATAAACTTGGCACTTTAGCACTCACAGAGCGCACCACAGCTGCAACTGTCTGGTCATCGTTGGTGTAGCAAGACATCTTAATCATGAACATGCCAAGCTGTTTGTTGACAAGCGACTCAGGCATTTCCAGCTCTAAAGAGATTCGATATGGCTGACCATAGATCATAACCTAGGAAAGACAATGAGGGATAGAATACTGTGAGAGACAATGAGCATACCTGACTACAGCGATCATTTCTTAGCATATTGTAATTATATTAGCATCTACCTCAGGATAGACGGGGTGAGGGAAACGATGGTTATGTGTGAAGAGCATACCTGGTCTTTGCCATTCTTCAGCAGTGAGATGTTAGCCACAGGGAAAGAGCAGAGGACTGAATTGGTAGCATCACAGTCGGAACTAGAACAAACAGCGGCCAGGAAAAAAGGTGTGACGTTATGGGCCTATGCTTTTTACCTTGACATGGTACTAACAGCACAAAATAAAAATCTTGTGCAACAGCATAGAGCATTTTGTTAAGTGTAGCTAAATGCAAATGCAAAAGCAATTATTTGAAAGGAGTAGAAAGACTGGATTTTACTTCAATTTGAAGAAAAAAAGGCACCAAACAAACTTTCCATGATGTCTCCCAGTACCTGTAGTGGTAGTGCACTGGTGTAGAGAAGCTGACGGTGGGCATATAGGAGTAGTAGAAGCTACCATAGAGGAAGACGGCCACCCAGACCAGCAGCGCTAAAACGCAGAAGAGGATGGCAGCCTGCAGTAAAGTCCGACGGGCTCTGTGGAGAGTTACCCCCAACACAACTTGCAGCCACAGGAAAACTGGTCCCGTTACACCACCCATGGTGACCAACCCAGCACTGACTCTTTCCAGACGTTCCACACCACTCGCTGAGATCTCACTGCCTTTTATTCCTGTGGCTCCTGTTAAAAGCCCCTCGCTATCTCTTTCTGTCTCTCTCTCTCTCTCTCTCTCTCTCTCTCTCTGTTTACTTGGAAAATTAGTTTCTATTTTGAAGGTTATGGCGCCCTGTTCATTGGAAGACGCCCACTCAACAATGCCAACATTGGCCTGCTCATTTAAGTGAACTGCTGTACGGAATAATATCTATATATTTGTCACATCCCTTAATATGACATTACTTTCTTAGCTAATTTACATTTTCTTTGTCTACTGCAAGTTTAAAATCTGATAATGAGCTGTTGACAGGTCTTTAATATTATTTCTGTAACAAGCTGTAAAATAGAAGAGAATAGCATTGAGACTTTAATGCAGATGGATACGGAATACAAAAGCACCATTCAAATCTACATCACTCGGAAGATAAAAATCATTCTGCTTTAGGAATTTCTAGGAATATAATTTCTAGTGCATCATACAATGAGTTTTAAGAGTTTTTTTCTACACGGCCAATGGACATGTGAGATAGCAATTAGACATACACACACACAAGACAGATATGAAAATGTAAAAGATACAGGACTAGGGAATCCATCGAAATGACAAAACATTAAGTATAGCTAGCTACACTACATGACCAAAAGTATGTGGACACCTGCTCGTCAAAAATCTCATTCCAAAACCATGGGCATTAATATGGAGTTGGTCAATTGTCAACTCTATATACTCCCATCTCAAGTAAACCCCCTCTTCTCCCCACTCCTGGACAAGCTCACTGAGGGGAGGGACTTGCGCACAGACATTGTGGAGCCAAGAGCCCCGTTAATCACACCATCCCTTCACATGGTTTAACAGATACATTCACATACCACCCTGCATACCACTGCTGGCTTGCTTCTGAAGCTAAGCAGGGTTGGTCCTGGTCAGTCCCTGGATGGGAGACCAGATGCTGCTGGAAGTGGTGTTGGAGGGCCAGTAGGAGGCACTCTTTCCTCTGGTCTAAAAAAAAATATCCCAATGCCCCAGGGCAGTGATTGGGGACACTGCCCTGTGTAGGGTGCCGTCTTTCGGATGGGACGTTAAACGGGTGTCCTGACTCTCTGAGGTCATTAAAGATCCCATGGCACTTATCGTAAGAGTAGGGGTGTTAACCCCGGTGTCCTGGCTRAATTCCCAATCTGGCCCTCAAACCATCATGGTCACCTAATAATCCCCAGTTTACAATTGGCTCATTCATCCCCCTCCTCTCCCCTGTAACTATTCCCCAGGTCGTTGCTGCAAATGAGAATGTGTTCTCAGTCAACTTACCTGGTAAAATAACGGTAAAATAAATAAAAAACATATGAAGACAATGTTCCATTCTGTACTCCTCCCTTTCTGATATTCTGCATATTACCAGAGAAATGTAAAAGACAAGCCTGACCTCTCCCCTCTCTGGGCCCCAAGTGACTGAGCCCTAGTTGAGAAGGGAAAAGTGCAACTGACAACAGTATAGTCCAAAGGGATACATTCTAATGACAAGTATCTCACATAAGCATATTATGTAAAGTAACACATCCTTATTTATCTATGTTACAAGTACGAACTCAAATTTCTGATTCCAGATCCGCCAAGGTTACTCTAAGCAGTTTAGTCTCCTCAACTTACTCAATTTCCACAGTATTTATTACAAGATTCAGTTGAGGTTTAGGGTTTAGTGAATGATTTGTTCCAAATACAATGCTCTTAGTTTTTGAAATATTTGGGCAAATGTATTCTTTGCCACCCATTTGAACTAACTGCAGCTCTTTGTCTCAGCCTCCAGTATTTATGCTGCAGTAGTTTGTGTCGGGGGGCTAGGGTCAGTGGTTACTGGAGTACTTCTCCTGTCTTATCCAGTGTCCTGTGTGAATTTAAGTATGCTCCTCTCTATTTCTCTCGTTCTCCTCTTTCTCTCTGAGAACCTGAGCCCTAGGACCATACGTCAGACTACCGGGCATGATGACACCTTGCTGTCCCCAGTCCGCCTGGCCTTGCTGCATTTCAAGTTTTCAACTGGTTCTGCTGTGGTTACGGAACCCTACCTGTCCCAGACCTGCTGTTTTCAACTCTTAAATGATCGGCTATAAGAAGCCAACTGATTTATTTCCTGATTATTATTTGACCATGCTTGTCATTTATGAACATTTTGAAAATCTTGGCTCTCTCTAATTTTCTCCTTCTCTCTTTCTTTCTCTCGGAGGACCTGAGCCCTAGGACCATACGTCCGGGACTACCGGCCGTGGTGACTCCTTGCTGTCCCCAGTCCGCCTGGCCTTGCTGCTATTCCAGTTTCAACTGTTCTGCCTGCGGTTATGGAACCCCTACCTGTCCCAGACCTGCTGTTTTCAACTCTTATGATTGGCTATGAAAAGCCAACTGAAATTTATTCTCGATTATTATTTGACCATGCTTGTCATTTATGAACATTTTGAAAAATCTTGGCTCTCTCTAATTTTCTCCTTCTCTCTTTCTTTCTCTCGGAGGACCTGGGCCCGAGGACCATGCGTCGGGACTGCCGCCCGTGGTGACTCCCTTGCTGTCCCCAGTCCGCCTGGCCTTGCTGCTATTCCAGTTTCAGCTGTTCTGCCTGCGGTTATGGAACCGCCCCTGTCCCAGACCTGTTGTTTTTCAACTCTTGATGATCGGCTATGAAAAGCCAACTGAAAATTATTCATGATTATTATTTGAACCATGCTTGTCACTTATGAACATTTTTTGAACATCTTGCATAGTTCTGTTATAATCTCCACCGCGGCACAAGCCAGAAGAGGACTGGCCACCCTCCATAGCCTGGTTCCCTTCTAGGTGTGTCTTCCTAGGTTTTGGCCTTTCTAGGGAGTTTTTCCTAGCCACCGTGCTTCTACACCTGCATTACTAGCTGTTTGGGGTTTTAGGCTGGGTGTCTGTACAGCACTTCGAGATATTAGCTGATGTACGAAGGGCTATATAAAATAAAATTGATTGATTGATTGATTGATTTGTTAAGTGTTGCAGTGGGCCTCACGAGTCGCGCAGTTCGGGTTCGATCCCGGGCTGTGTTGCCGCCGGCCGCGACCAGGAGACCCATGAGGCGACGCACAATTGGCCCAGCGTCGTTTGGTTTGGGGGAGGGTTTGGCCAGCTGCAATGTCCTTGCCCCATCGCGCTCTAGCGACTCCTTGTGGCGACCGGGCGCATGCACGCTGACTTCGGTCACCAGCTGTAAGATTTTCCTCCGACACATTGGTGCGGCTGGCTTCCGGGTTAAGCGAGCAGTGTGTCAAGAAGCAGTGCGGCTTGGCGGGGCCATGTTTCAGACTACGCATGGCTCTTGACCTTCACCTCTCCCGAATCCGTATGGGAGTTGGGGAGAAAAAGGGGTGAAAAGTGATTTCACTCACTTTCGTAGTTGACGTGTAAAGTGTTGAGTCATCCGCATACATAGCCACACTGGCTTTACTTAAGGCCAGTGGCATGTCATTAGTAGAGTTTGAAAAAGTAAGGGGCCTAGACAGCTGCCCTGGGGAATTTCTGATTATACCTGGATTATGTTGGAGAGGCTTCCATTAAAGAACACTCTCTGTGTTCTGTTAGACAGGTAACTCTTTATCCACTATAGAGCAGGGGGTGTAAAGCCATAACACATACGTTTTTCAATCAGCAGACTGTGATCGATAATGTCAAAATCCGCACTGAAGTCTAACAAAACAGCTCCCACAATCTTTTTTATCATTAATATCTCTCAGCTAATCATCAGCAATTTGTGTAAGTGCTATGCTTGTTGAATGCCCTTCCCTATAAGCGTGCTGAAAATCTGTTGTCAATTTGTTTACAGTAAAACAGCACTGTATCTGGTGAAACACAATTTTTCCAAAAGTTTACTAAGGGTTGGTAACAGGCTTTTTGGTCGGCTATTTGAGCCAGTAAAGGGGGCTTTACAATTCTTGGGCAGGGGAATTACTTTTGCTTCCCTCCAGGCCTGAGGACACACAATTTCTAGTATGCTTAGATTGAATATACGGCAAATAGGAGTGGCAATATCATCCACTATTGTCCTCAGTAATTTTACATCCAAGTTGTCAGACCCTGGTGGCTTGTCATTGTTGATAGAGAACAATAATCTTTTCACTTATTCTACACTCATTTTACGGAATTCTAAAATAACAATGCTTGTCTTTCATAAACTTGGACGTGTTGTGTCAGTGTTTGTTGCAAGCATGTCATGCCTAAGCTTGCTAATTTTGCCAATGAAAAAATAATTTAAGTAATTGGCAATATCAGTGGGTTTTGTGATGAATGAGCCATCTGATTCAAGGAATGATGGAGCTGAGTTTTCCTTTTTGCCCAACATTTAATTTAAGGTGCTCCAAAGCTTTTTACAATATTTCTTTATGTCCTCTATCTTTGTTTGAGAGTGTTTCTTCTTCTTCTTATTCGGTTTACGTACAATTCCTTTGACCTCATGGCTTGGTTTTTGCTTTCACATACACTGTCAAATGTGGGACCTTATATAGACAGGTGTGTGTCTTTCCAAATCATATCTAATCAATTGAATTTACCACAGAAGGACTCCAATCAAGTTGTAGAAACATCTCAAGGATGATCAATGGAAACAGGATGCACCCGAGCACAATTTAGAGTCTCAAAATCAAATCAAATATTATTGGTCACACACACATGGTTAGCAGATGTTAATGTGAGTGTAGCGAAATGCTTGTGCTTCTGGTTCCGACAATGGGTAGCTTTGATGCACCTGTACTGACCTCACCTTCTGGATGATAGCGGGGTGAACAGGCAGTTCTCGGGTGGCTCGGGTGGTTGTTG
Organism: Salvelinus sp. IW2-2015; assembly: GCF_002910315.2. Taxonomy (NCBI): domain Eukaryota; kingdom Metazoa; phylum Chordata; class Actinopteri; order Salmoniformes; family Salmonidae; genus Salvelinus; species Salvelinus sp. IW2-2015. The sequence goes on along the minus strand of NC_036863.1, from coordinate 37,489,916 downwards.
TCCTTAATGATCTTTTGGCCTTCCTGTGACATCGGGTGCTGTAGGTGTCCTGGAGGGCAGGTAGTTTGCCCCCGGTGATGCGTTGTGCGTCTGCACTACCCTCTGGAGAGCCTTGCGGTTGTGGGCGGAGCAGTTGCCGTACCAGGCGGTGATGCAGCCAGACAGGATGCTCTCGATTGTGCATCTGTAAAAGCTGTTGCGCCTTCTTCACCACGCAGTCTGTGTGGGTGCATCATTTCAGTTTGTCCGTGATGTGTACGCCGAGGAACTTAAAACTTTCCATCTTCTCCACTACTGTCCCGTCAATGTGGATCAGGGGATGCTCCCTCTGCTGTTTCCTGAAGTCCACGATCATCTCCTTTGTTTTGTTGACATTGAGTGAGAGGTTATTTTCCACACTCCGAGGTCCCTCACCTCCTCCCTGTAGGCTGTCTCGTCGTTGTTGGTAATCAAGCCTACCACTGTTGTGTCGTCTGCAAACTCGATGATTGAGTTGGAGGCGTGCATGACCACGCAGTCATGGGTGAACAGGGAGTAAAGGAGAGAGCTGAGAACGCACCCTTGTGGGGCCCCAGTGTTGAGGATCAGCGGGGTGGAGACGTTGTTTCCTACCCTCACCACCTGGGGGCGGCTTGTCAGGAAGTCCAGGACCCAGTTGCACAGGACGGGGTCGAGACCCAGGGTCTCGAGCTTAATGATGAGTTTGGAGGGTACTATGGTGTTAAATACTGAGCTGTACTCAATAAACAGCATTCTTACATAGGTATTCCTCTTGTCCAGATGGGATAGGGCAGTGTGCAGTGTGATGGCGATTGCGTCGTCTGTGGACCTATTGGGGTGGTAAGCAAATTGGAGTGGGTCTAGGGTATCAGGCAGGGTGGAGGTGATATGATCCTTGATTAGTCTCTCAAAGTTACCTTAGTTCAGTTACCTTAGCATTCTTGGGAACAGGAACAATGGTGTCCATCTTGAAGCATGTAGGCACAGCAGACTGGGATAGGGATKGATTGAATATGTCCATWAACACACCAGCCAGCTGGTCTGAGGACGCGGCTAGGGATGCCATCTGGGCCGGCAGCCTTGCGAGGGTTACTTTTTCTTTCTCTACTGCAAGTTTAAAATCTGATAATGTGCTGGCCGGTCTTAAATAATATTTCTGTAGCAAGCTGTAAAATAGAAGAGAATAGCATTGAGACTTTAATGCAGATGGATACGGAATACAAAAGCACCATTCAAATCTACATCACTCGGAAGATATAAATCATTCTGCTTTAGGAATTTCTAGGAATATAATTTCTAGTGCATCATACAATGAGTTTTAAGACTTTTTTCTACACGGCCAATGGACATGTGAGAGAGCAATTAGACATACACACACACAAGACAGATATGAAAATATAAAAGATAAAGGACTAGGGAATCCATCGAAATGACAAAACATTAAGTATAGCTAGCTACACTACATGACCAAAAGTATATGGACACCTGCTCGTGAAAAATCTCATTCCAAAACCATGGGCATTAATATGGAGTTGGTCCCACCTTTCCTGCTATAACAGCCTCCACTATTCTGGGAAGGCTTTCCACTATATGTTGGAACATTGCTTTGGGGACATGCTTCCATTCAGCCACAAAAGCATTAGTGAAGTCGGGCACTGATGTTGAGCGATTAGGCCTGGCTCACAGTTGGCGTTACAATTCATCCCAAATGTGTTCAATGGGGTTGAGGTCAGGGCTCTGTGCAGGCCAGTCAAGTTCTTCCACACCAATCTCAACAAACCATGTCTATATGGACCTTGCTTTGTGCACGGGGGCATTGTTATGCAGAAAAAGGGCCTTCCCCAAACTGTTGCCATAAAGTTGGAAGCACAGAATCGTCTAGAATGTCATTGTATGCTGTAGCGTTAAGATTTCCCTTCGCTGGAACTAAGCGCCCTAGTCCGAAACATGAAAAACAGCCCAAGACCATTCTTCCTCCTCCACCAAACTTTACAATTGGCACTATACATTGGGGCAGGTAGTGTTCTCTTGGCATCTGCCAAATCCAGATTAGTCCGTCAGACTGGCAGATGGTGAAGCGTGATTCATAGTTCCAGAGAACGTGTTTCCACTGCATCCAGAGTCCAATGGCGGCAAGCTTTACACCACTCTAGCCAACGCTTGGCATTGCGCATGGTGATCTTAGGCTTGTGTGCGGCTGCTCGGCCATGGAAACCCATTTCATGAAGCTCCTGACAAACAGTTATTGTGCTGACGCTGCTTCCAGAGGTAGTTTGGAACCAGGTAGTGAGTGTTGCAACCGAGATAATTTTTGCGTGGTATGTGCTTCAGCACTCAGTGTTCACGTTCTCTGAGCTTGTGTGGCCTACCACTTCTGAGCTGAGCCGTTGTTGCTCCTAGACATTTCTACTTCACAATAACAGCACTTACAGTTGACCAGGGCAGCACTAGCAGGGAAGAAATTTGATGAACTGACTTGTTGGAAAGGTGGAATCCGATGACGGTACCACGTTGAAAGTCACTTGCCAGTGTTTGTCTATGGAGATTGCATGGCGGTGTGCTCGATTTTATACACCAAATCCACTAATTTGAAGGGGGTCCACTTACTTTTGTATGCACAGTGCATTCGGAAAGTATTGAGACCCCTTGACTTTTTCCACATCTTGTTACGTTACAGCCTAATTCTAAAATGGTTGAAATTGATTTTTTTCCCTCATCAATCTTTGAGCCCTAGTCTACACACAATACCCCATAATGACCAAGAAAAAAAGATTTTTTGAAATGTTTAAAATGTANTGATTTTTTTCCCTCATCAATCTTTGAGCCCTAGTCTACACACAATACCCCATAATGACCAAGAAAAAAAGATTTTTTGAAATGTTTAAAATGTATTAAAAAACTAAACAGAAATGCCTTATTTACAAAAGTATTCAGACCCTTTGCAATGAAACTCATAATTGAGCTCAGGTGCATCTTTTTTGACCATCCTCAAGATAATTCTACAACTTGATTGGATTCCATATGTGGTAAATTCAATTGAATGGACATGATTTGGAAAGGCACACACCTGTCCTTATAAGGTCCCACAGTTGACAGTGCATGTCAGAGCAAAAACCAAGCCATGAGGTCGAAGGAATTGTCCGTAGACCTCAGAGACAGGATTGTGTCGAGGTACAGACCTGGGGAAGGGTACAAAAAAATTCTGCGGCATTGAAGGTCCCCAAGAAAGCAGTGCTCTTCCTAGAGCTAGCCGCCCAGCTAAACTGAGTAATCGGGGCAGAATGGCCTTGGTCAGGGAGGTGACCAAGAACCTGATGGTCACTCTGACAGAGCTCCAGAATTCCTCTGTGGAGATGGGAGAACCTTCTAGAAGAACAATCATCTCTGCAGTGCTTCACCAATCAAGTCTTTATGGTAGAGTGGCCAGACGGAAGTTACTCCTCAGTAAAAGGCACATGACAGCCAGCTAGGAGTTTGCCAAAAGGCACCTAAAGGACTCTCCGATAATGATAAACAAGATTCTCTGGTCTGATGAAACTAAGATTGAACTCTTTGGCCTGAATCCCAATCATCACTTCTGGAGGAAACCTGGCACCATCCCTACGGTGAAGCATGGTGGTGGCAGCATCATAATGTGGGGATGTTTTTCAGTGGCAGGGACTGGGAGATTAGTCAGGACCGAGTGAAAGATGACCGGTGCAAAGTACAGAGAGATCCTTAATGAAAACCTGCTCCAGAGCACTCAAGACCTCAGACTGGGGTGAAGGTTCACCTTCCAACAGGAAAACGACCCTAAGCACACAGCCAAGACAAYGCAGGAGTGGCTTCAGGGCAAGTCTCTGAATGTCCTTGAGTGGCACAGCCAGAGCCCGGACTTGAACCGGATCGAATATCTCTGGAGAGACATGAAAATAGCTATGCAGCGACGCTCCCCATCTAACCTGACAGAGCTTGAAAGGATCTGCAGAGAAGAATGGGAGAAACTCTCCAAATACAGGTGTGCCAAGCTTGTAGCTTCATACCCAAGAAGACTTGATGCTGTAATCGTTGCCAAAGGTGTTTCAACAAAGTACTGAGTAAAGGGACTGAATTCTTATGTAAATGTGATATATACATTTTTATTTTCAGTACATTTGCAAAAATTTCTAAAAACCTGTTTTCACTTTGTCATTTTGGGGTAATGTGTGTAGATTGATGAGGGGGKAAAAACATTTAATCAMTTTTAGAATAAGGCTGTATCATAACAAAATGTGGAAAAAGTCAAAGGGTCTGAATACTTTCCCGAATGCAATGTATAGTGTAACTATGCTGCTGCTGGCCAGAGCCCCTATAATAGAAGACTCATCTGCTGCTGGCTAGCTAGCTTCAACATTATCGTAAAGATAACAACATTTCAAAATTATCATGAATGACAGTGGTAGCTACCCATATATTTAGACAGAATGTCATTTATTTTATATGATCTAGGATTCAGTTGACATATTAAAATCTTGATAGCAATACACATATAAAGGTAGCAAGCTAACGTTATAGCCAGCTACATGGGAAAAATGGCTAACTCGCGCAAGGCAAGTGCAAGTGATTGGCAAGAATGCATCGAAATGTGCAACATCCTTATAGTCACCTTTTCGTCTATAGTACCTCAAGCACTATAGATAAATAATGTACATACACATAATTGTGATTATTCAAAGTTAAACATCGTATMATATTTATGATACACACTTCTATTTATTGTAGATAGCTAGCTACTTTCTAAAAATGCAAAAACTACAGCCAAACTGCAAATAAGATACGGACGAGAGGACAAACTTCAAGAGCAAACCGACTCGTTCATGTGCAAAGGGGGTTGAAGTTGATATAATTTCACACATCAGTATGTAACCCATGAAAATTGTTATGTATGAGAATGGATGTAGACATTTCAAATGAGAAAGATAAAATAGATTAGATTAGGTAAGATAACGTGGTCAAAACCATAGCCTATGCTTAACAGCTCATAGAAATTCTTATTAATATGTTCATCATTAATAGAAAAATAATTCAACTGAATTCAACATTATAAGAAATATTATCCATGCCATTGTCCTTGTTCACATCTTCTATTCTCTCCAATTTAATAGATTGAGATAGAGACTGTAACATGAGAGGTGTGATGGGAAAGGGAGGAAGGGTGGAGAAAGGAAGGGGCAAGTGATGGGCAGCGTTGGTAGGGTGGACTACAAATATCTCTTGCCAAGGTGGGAAAGACCATTGAGGGCAGTATGATGATAGAATGTAAAAGTCAAAGAGCCCAGAAACTGCAGCAGTTCCCATGGCAACAGAAGAGAGAGGTAGAGAGTAACTAATAAATAATATAAATTCTAACAGTGCATATCAATGATTGTGAATATTGTATTTGGCCTGGACATAACATCATGTTCATCTTTTGTTATGTCAACGATTTAGTATGTGAGACTCCATATCCGCCTCATTCCCCTTTCTTTTCATGTAGAGATGGTATGATCCAGCTTGCAGAAGAAAATCGATTCCAATGGAGCCCTCCTCCCTTTGCCCGGAAGGTTCCACTCACTGCAGAGGGGGTTCTTATGCATGTACTAGGAGTCTGATGTTCATTATAACAGAATTTCAGGGTACAGGACGGTTTACCAGAACGGTGTAGCATACATGAGGGGTGGGGTTCAGCTACACYAAAAGCCCTAACACGGGCAGATAGAGGGAGAGAGAGAAGTGGAGGAAGAGAAAGTACCTGAAGAGGAATACAACAAGGGTAAGGGAGAGGATGACAAGAGGTGATGAAGGAAAGGAATAATCAGAGGAGCGGGAGAGGCCCAGAATGGACTGGTGTTTTTGCCTCTCTCTTTCTCCAGTTAGTGATTTCTCTTCACACTTCTTGTCCATTCATTATTTGTTTCCTGTTGAACTTTCTCTGCGTACTGTCACTTCAACTTGATTTGTATTAGCCAGGCAGTGGTGTACTGTCACTTCAACTTGATTTGTATTAGCCAGGCAGTGGTGTACTGTCACTTCAACTTGATTTGTATTAGCCAGGCAGTGGTGTGCTGTCACTTCAGAACTTGATTTGTATTAGCCAGGCAGTGGTGTGTTGTCACTTCAACTTGATTTGTATTAGCCAGGCAGGTGTGTGCTGTCACTTCAACTTGATTTGTATTAACCAGGCAGTGGTGTACTGTCACTTCAACTTGATTTGTATTAGCCAGGCAGTGGTGTGCTGTCACTTCAACTTGATTTGTATTAACCAGGCAGTGGTGTACTGTCACTTCAACTTGATTTGTATTAGCCAGGCAGTGGTGTGCTGTCACTTCAACTTGATTTGTATTAGCCAGGCAGTGGTGTGTCTGTCACCAACTTGATTTGTATTAGCCAGGCAGTGGGTGTTCTGTCACTTCAACTTGATTTGTATTAGCCAGGCAGTGGTGTGCTGTCACTCAACTTGATTTGTATTACCAGGCAGTGGTGTACTGTCACTTCAACTTGATTTGTATTAGCCAGGCAGTGGTGTACTGTCACTTCAACTTGATTGTATTAACCAGGCAGTGGGTGTGCTGTCACTTCAACTTGATTTGTATTAGCCAGGCAGTGGTGTACTGTCACTTCAACTTGAATTGTATTAACCAGGCAGTGGTGTACTGTCACTTCAACTTGATTTGTATTAGCCAGGCAGTGGTGTGCTTATATCCTTCGCATATTTGATGTTGATATGATTTGATGATATTCACATACATCTAGATCTTTGTGTTGAGGCATTTGTGCATTTGGCCCAGTTTTTTGGCTGCTTGAGCCATTCAATTGGTGTGTTCCCGTCAAATGAGGTCCCATAAATAACTGTCCATATCAAATATATCTACAAAATCCCATCATCCTGACCTAAAACTATTTGTTTTCAACAAGAATAAGGGGCTGTTTCTATACTTTCTATAAGCTCTAGAGATTGTCCTGCCATTGGGATCATAGTGCTGTCTGCTTGAACACATAATGACAGACAAACTCATGATAAAATTAATAGAATATACCCTATTTTACATTATTTAAAGATTACAGCTAGAGTGGTAATGGTAGAGAAAATCATACATGGTCTCTGAACATACGTGTATTGTACTCTTGGTTGTCCACATATTCTATAAAAAGCACTTATCTTTCAGCCAGTACATATACACATATTAAAGAAGCCCTCCGGGATCCAAAATCATAACATATATTGCACGAATTGGATTCGTAACATATCCCACGAAATGCTAAATTCGTATGATATCATACAAATTGCAAAATTCGTAACATATCATACGAAATGGATGACATAGTACACAATTGGATGACGTAGTACACGAACAACGGGGACCATGTTTGGCTCGTGAGCACCACTTTCAAAAACTACTGGCTGAAATTTTACAAAAGTTTGAGATTGCATCTTTAACCGACTTAAGATGACTATCTGTATAGCAAATCAATTGTACACTGACAATTAAACCAATCATCCATGTACACATTATGAATTGTCCTACAGCTTGTAAAGATGCATGCAACAATTTAAACGATTTTACTGAGTTCAAATCAAATGAAATTGTATTTGTCACATGCGCCGAATATAACAGTATTTCCGTGAAATGCTTAATTACAAGCCCTTAACCAACAATGCAGTTCAAGAAATAGAGTTACGAAAATATTTACTAAATAAAATAAAGTAAAAATTAACACAATAAAATAACAATAATGAGGCTATATAGGGGGTACAAGTTAGTCGAGGTAATTTGTACATGTATGTAGGGGTAACGTGACTATGCATAGATAATAAACAGCGAGTAGCAGCAGTTTAAAAACAAGGGGGGGGGGTCAATGTAAATAGTCTGGGTGGTCATTTGATTAATTGTTCAGCAGTCTTATTTCTTGGGGGTAGAAGCTGTTAAGGAGCCTTTTGGACCTAGACTTGGCACTCTGGTACCGCTGGCCGTGCGGTAGCAGAGAGAACAGTCTGTGACTTGGGCGACTGGAGTCTTTGCAATTTTTTGGGCCTTCCGCTGACACCGCCTAGTAAAAAGGTCCTGGATGTTAAAGTTCATATAAGGAAATCACTCAATTGAAATAAATTCATTAAGCCCTAATCTATGGATTCACATGACTGGGCAGGGGCGCAGACATGGGTGGGCCTTGGAAGGCATAGGCCCATCCACTTGATAGCCAGGCCCAGCCAATCAGAATGAGTTTTCCCACAAAAAAAGGCTTTATTACAGACAGAAATACTCCTCAGTTTCATCAGCTGTCCGGGTGGCTGGTCTCAGACAATCCCGCAAGTGAAGAAGCCGGATTTGGAGGTCCTGGGATGGCATGGTTACACGCGGTCTGCGGTTGTGAGGCCAGTTGGACATACTGCCAAATTCTCTAAAACGACGTTGGAGGCGGCTTATGGTAGATAAATGAACATTTAATTCTCTGGCAACAAGTCTGGTGGACATTCCTGCAGTCAGCATGCCAACTGCACACTSCCTCAAAACTTGAGACATCTGTGGCATTGTGTTGTGTGACAAAACTGCACATTTTAGAGTAGCCTTTTATTGTCCCCAGCACAAGGTGCACCTGTAAAAAGATCATGCTGTTTAATCAGTTTCTTGATATGCCACACCTGTCAGGTGGATGGATTATTTTAGCAAAGGAGAAATGCTCACAAACAGATGCAAACAAATTTGTGCACATAATTTGAGAGAAATAATCTCTTTGTGCATATGGAAAATTTCTGGGATCTTTTATTTCAGCTCGAGAAACATGGGACCAACATGTTGCGTTTATATTTTTGTCCAGTATAAAAACATCCCTGTATTATAGAGATTTTTATTATATATAGATGAGATATTGTTTTTCTTGGGCAGGGAGCTTATTTGTATTTTTTTATTTAACCTTTATCTAGGCAAGTCAGTTAAGAACAAATTCTTATTTTACAATGACGGCCTACCCCGGCCACACCACACCCCGGCCACACCACTAACCCCGATGCTGGGCCAATTGTGCGCTGCCCTATGGGACTCCCGATCACGGCCSGCTGTGATACAGCCTGGAATCGAACCAGGGTCTGTAGTGACACCTCTAGCAGTGAAATGCAGTGCCTTAGACCGCTGCGCCACTCGGGAGCCCTGAGTGGCAAGGAAGTAGTAAATTACACCATTGGTCCCTGGAGATAGACAGAGGAGGAAGGAGAGCAGAGGAAGATTGAAGTAAATGAGCTAAAAAAGTGTGTCAAATTTAGGAGGGAGTGGAATTGGATGCAGTCAGTGATTCATATATATTTTCACTGATAAGAATCCATAGAAATGTAATCTACCTAGAATGAATGCAGTGCAATGTTTTAATGTGATGCACCATGATGTACATCTGCCTTTCCAGCCGTCAGTGGTCTTTTTTCTGAAACAAATAATTGAATGTGTTTGCGTCAAACATGTGCCAAATGTATTCTTGGCTCTCTTGACAGGATGAAAGGAGACACCCCAGTGAACAGCACCATGAGTGTCGGCCACGCCAGGAAGCTGGTGGAGCAATTGAAGATTGAAGCCAGCTTTTGCAGGATCAAGGTAAGCCTCGGCAGAGGCATCATGCCCATTGAAACTGAGGGGGCACATTGCGCGTGCCTTAATGCCTTTGGTGAATGACCACATCTTCATTTCCAGTCTTGATTACCACTATTTGCCACCCTCAGGTATCAAAGGCGGCTGCAGACCTGATGGCATACTGTGATACCCACGCCATTGAGGACCCCCTCATCACCCCTGTGCCCACCTCGGAGAACCCATTCAGGGAGAAGAAGCTCTTCTGTGCACTCCTTTGAGACAAGCCACAGGATGGTTGTGAAAAACAATGTCCAGACAAAAATTTACATTTACATAAACAATACGTAACCATTAACATATAAGGAGTCATGATGATAGCCTTTCAAAACAAATACACATCTAAAACACACCAACAAAGCTAACAGAATCTTGAACCGAAGAAAAACATACAAGTGGATATACTGTAAATACATTATGCAACATTAAATAGCTAATTTCTCAAATCAACTCAATAGGCAAGATGGATGATGGAGAGGGGTGACAACACAAATTGGAATTATTTGGAACTTTTAATACACACTTCATGGTAAATATCCATTGCCTGCCCTAATCAGCCTTTGTTAAATAGTTTGTCTGCGATAGACAGTCCTGGATGTCACTTTTTTAAGCGTTGTTGCAGAAATTTAGGTGCCACTGGATCAGTAATTGAATCTTCATTTAACTAGGCAAGTCAGTTAAGAACAAATTCYTATTTACAATGGCGGCCTACAACGGCCAACGCTGGGTGAATTGTGCGCCGCCCTATGGGACTCCCAATCACAGCCGGTTGTGATACAGCCTGGATAAATGATAAAAGCGGTTTAACTTGTCAAGTGGGTGCCTAATAATAAATAAGTTATGCCTTTATGACAATAACATTAACTAAGAGGTACATTTCATAAATTGTTCTTCATTTCGAGACCAGTCTTTAAGGTTGCTTAGGAATATTATCACTCTTCAGATCAGTGTTACAATGTAGACCTTCACTGTTTATATTTCTTAAAAATAAAGAGCTCTGAATAAAAGGAGACATGGTAATCAAAGTTTAAAATAAACACTGTCACCAAAAACAAGTTTGCATTTCATTTGTGATTTTATTTCCCCCCCAAAAATGGCAAAAACAAAACAAACCCAGAATTGTCCAGATCTTGCAGTTGGTTTTGTTCATTTCAAAAGAAAAATATAAAAGCTAATATGCTTTCACAGTCAAACACAAAAACATGAACCAGTATTTCAGAAAAAAACATCATTCAGCTATTAAAAGTTAGCAAGCAACACTCGCATGCTTCGAAATAACTTCCTGGAACAGTGCTCCTTTTCGTGGGTTTATTTTAGGCTTTAATTTTGTGTGTGAAAATCGAAAATTAGGTGATTTGTGGTAGCTAACTTCTTAAGTAGATCACGAAAAAAAAATGTATTACAACATTGAGGCATCTCTTCAACTTTGACAAAAACAAACACAAGATAACATGGAGCAATTACACCTTAGTGTTTCCTGTGAACTCTTTTGTAAAAATGAACAGTAACATCTTGACATTTTAACTACAGATGTTAAAGCTATGTGGTATCAAATGGTTTAAAATCCTATTATAAGTTAATTTAAATAAATGCTAGGGCAAACAGTCAGTTGGAGATGAGTACAAACATTAGTTATACCTTTTATGTGAAGGGACCGTGTTGATAAAAGTTATTTCCTTTGACAGAGAGAACAAATTGAAATAACATTGCAGGAAAACCAAAACGAGCTCATTCCCAACGTTTCTGTGCAGCCAAAGATTTGAATCATAGAAAAGGTCAGCATTACAGAGCTACACAGTTGGGTGTAACAACCCCATGGATGACTGCAGCAAAGTATGTCTTACTGATTTAAAAGCATTCATAAGTCTATAAGACTATAGTTCAAAAATAACTGGATGTTACGACGTCCGACTTTGCTTAACTTCCTCATGTGCAGTGAGAGTCCATATGAGGTGTAAGTTGATGTGAGACCACAGTAGAGGTAAATGGATGTTGGGGATTTAGAAATTGGAAAAACTGAAACTGGAGAAAATAGCTTCTCTACAGGAAAGAATCACACCACTCACGCAGGCAGCCATAGCAATCGCCCTGCTGTTTGACATTGGCCCCGCATGTATCTTTCAGCCAGTCCCGGAATAGCTCCTCATCCTTCTTCAGCACTAGGAACTGACCCAGGACCACGTAAGCCTATGGGAGTACACAAGTGAGAAATGAGGGGGAAAAAAGAGAACATGAATGACACACTAACCACTAGGTAAAATGAATATACAAAACAAAGTTCCRTTATCTCTTATGTCCATCGGCACAGCCAGAAGAGGACTGGCCACCCCTCAGGGCCTGGTTCCTCTAGGTTCCTTTCTTTTTAGAGAGTTTAACCCTAGCCACTATGCCCATCTGCATAGTTTGCGCTTTGGGTTTTAGGCTGGGTTTCTGTATAAGCACTTTGTGACATCTGCTGATGTAAAAATGAGCTTTAGAAATATATTCAATTGATTGATTAAAGTTCCAAAGTTAAGTAAACTCTGCATCACCTTGTCGAAGCCCTTCTCCTCCAGTCTCTTGCCAAGCACCTCTCCAATGCCAGCAAGTGCATTGACTAACTTCTCCCCCATGGGTTCTGCCACAAACTCTTTGTGTTTCTGGGATGTTGACGACATGGCTGCTTTCTGTCAGTGATCACCCAGAGTACCTTCACACAAGGAACAGAATAGAAAATGAAGTAATTCACTACAATTGGAGGTTATTGCACCTTTTATCTACTACTCTTGGTTTTAAACAGTTGAGGCACACACTTGATCTACGTCAATATATGGTGTTGTTAGCTGTAACTAACGTATATTAAACAGGACATACCGGGTGAACATGACAAACAGCAGTGCCACAATTTGCATAAAACATATTGGGAGTGCCCTAGCATTACCTCAGTGTCTTACAAGTTCAAAACTGAAACCAACACCTTTCCATGTTCTTTGTGGGAAACAAATACTCAKTGTATGCTAACTTGACCAGGACCACAGTGTAATACACGCAAAGTTACATTGAGTTTGCTAATATACATAGCCACAGTAGGAGCACTATTTTTGGAGCTCTCAAACTCCGCGCCCAGCAACTTCACCTGAGCTAACTAGTTAGCCATTTAGCAAGCAAAAGTGTAACTAGCTAACATAACAATTGGGTGTGATAAAAAGCTTGCTACGTCAGAAATAACTAGCTTCTAGCTACGTAGCAACGTGTTTGGATCAGACAATTGAACTGAAACTCACATGACTATTCAATGTTTGCTAATGGTGATTGTGTGCTAGCTAACTAGCCTGAGCTAACGGATCTAACGTGTGCGGTCTGCTTCTATGGATATATTATAGCTAGTCTCCCGTACCAACAATCAGATTTAAAGCAAGCGTAGAAGTTTAGAATATTACAACTATTCGAGTCGCGAAGTGGTGTATAAGCTACCTTGTTTCTTGTCGTACGCGGTTTCGTGACCCTTTCCAACCACGAAGAGTAGACGGTAGTTACCGCACTGGCTGTGTGTGATAAATGGTTTTCATAAATTCCGATAACACTTCCTTATCCCGCCGTTATGTTATTTCCGCTTCCGTTATTTCATTTTGCSACTCAGATTTAATCAAAAACTCTGGTTCGGTAAATGTGAACTTGCCACTTTCCCATGTGTAATTTAGGCCTACTTCTAATAATCATCTTCCAAATTTATCTCAAGAGCATTTCGATGTTTAATATTCAGCTTTCAAAAGATACACATATTGTTGATATCTTCTCTATATTTGATTGGTGTTGYCAAATTCTCTTTGATCTTCACAAGTGCATAGACTACAGTGTAGGGTCAAAGCAAGKGGCCCAATTGGGAATGTGTGTGTATGTCTGTGTGACTTACATAAAGATTTTGGTTARTGGCATCTGTCAATAATGAATCAATGCTTTGTTATTTCTACCAAAATCTTTGACATAATTTATTCCGGGAACATGTGACATCAACTGGAGAGAGGTTTTAGATAATTGAGAGAGTCAGTGCATGTGTTGTGTGCTGTACAAGTGTGTTAAAGTGGGAGAGACTGAGAGGATACATATTAAACCTTACCTGACTCACATGAAATAGCCTACACACAATGCTGCCCTAACTTCAGTACCTTGAAATTTCAATGGTTTCATTTGCCCCTAAAAAATAAATACATTTGGGAAATAAAAAAAGGAACAAGAATTCATGTCAAATCTTTACTGTATGTAAATAACAATCATTGTTTACATAAATCCAGGGTCAAAAGCAAAAACTCTACTTTACACACAACAGCAATATGCAGCTACTTGATTTTATTCAACAAGGAAAATAAATGTAAAACATCTGTCTGTGTTTGTGTGTCTAATGGTGCACAGCCTGCATCCTCACTGGTCAGATCCCTCTTCTCAACCACATCTATTTGGTGATGTTGTTTCTGAGGAAAGAGGAGGAATACAGGCAAAACATATTGAGAGGGAAACAGACAGCAGTGTGAGTAATAATTAGGTACATAATCTATGTAGGTCACATTCTCCTTTAAATTAAATACTGAAATGAAATATTCTGAGCTGCTGTCATTCTCAAACAGCGCCACTATAATTAGACTAGAAATACATACATCTAAGGCAGGGTGAAAGAGAAGACAAAGAAAGAGGTTTGTAAAATACTCACGCATTCATGCTCTTCCCACTCCCACTCAGAACAATGTAAGGTGTTTTTTGTGACTTCTGTTTCTCCTGAAGCAAAGCGACCGTTCCTAGAGGGGTATCACTACTGCTCATCTTCTTCAGCAGCTGATAAGAGAGACGGGTGGGGGATCAATTTAAATAAACCCTCGGTCAAACCACTGACTAGACTAAAGGTGCATCAAARCAGGGACCGARAGACTGAAAAACAGCTTCTATCTCAAGGCCATCAGAATGTTAAACAGCCACCACTAACATTGAGTGGCTGCTGCCAACATACTGACTCAACTGCAGCACTTTACAATGTAAATATTTGATGAAGAAAATGTATCACTAGCCACTTTAACAATGCCACTTCATATAATGTTTACATACCCTACATTACTCATCTCACATGTATATACTGTACTCTATACCATCTACTGCATCTTGCCATCTTGATGTAATACATGTATCACTAGCCACTTTAAACAATGCCACTTTTATTGTTTACATACACCTCATATTACTCATGGACTCATTGTATTACTGAACTCGATACCATTCTACTGCATCTTGCTATGCCCGTTCTGTACCATAAACTCTTCTATATATTTTTATGTACATATCCTCTTTCATTCCTTACCGTTGTTGTGTATAAGGTGAGTTGTTGTGAAATTGTTAGATTACTTGTTGGTTAGTTACTGGCATTGTTCGGAACTAGAAGCACAAGCCTTTCCGCTACACTCTGCATTAACATCTGCTAACCATGTGTATGTGACAAACCCTTAACCACATGGATTTTGAATTTAAAGTGAGTGGGGCATATGGACAAAAATTCCATAGTGCGATAAATTGGCCCGAATTGATGCGTTTAGGAATAAATAGAACTATAATTTTAGAACATTAATCTGCACCACATAATTATTTATGATCATTTAAGACTACTAAATTGATGGTTTGCAGGCATCAATTGTCCCATTAACAAATGCACGCCATATAGCAACTGATTTCATTCCAAAACATTCACATTTCTCTAGTATAGGCTACATATTGTAATGAAATATAAGCGCAATGCCGCGATAAGTGAATCGATCGATCATTTTGGTTATCGTCCCAGGCTAGACTAAAACGTGGGGCAAGCCCTGCAACCTGAATGGTGCTTTGTAAGGCCTCATATTACTCCATGTGCTAGCCTCCTTACACGGGGCTTCTGTTAGGCAAGGGTTGATTTCAAGGTTTTACTGCTAACCTACAAAGCATTACATGGGCTTGCTCCTACGGATCTTTCCGATTTGGTCTGCCGTACATACCTACACGTACGCTAGCGGTCACAAGACGCAGGCCTCCTAATTGTCCTAGAATTTCTAAAGCAAACAGCTGGAGGCAGGGCTTTCTCCTATAGAGCTCCATTTTTATGGAAATGGTCTGCCTACCCATGGTGGAGAGACGCAGATCGGTCTCAACCTTTAAGTCTTTACTGAGACTCATCTCTTCAGTAGGTCATATGATTGAGTGTAGTCTGGCCAGGAGTGTGAAGGTGGAACGGAAATTTGGCTCTGGGACAACGAACCAACCGCTTGTCTGTTGCTGCCTGGCCGGCTTCCCGCTCTCTCCACTGGGGATTCTCTGGCCTACTAAAGCCTATTAACAGGGGTGATCACTGGCTTACTGGTGCTCTCATGCGTCCCTAGGAGGGGTGTTTCGTCACTTTTGAGTGGGTTGAGTCACTGAGTAATCTGTCCTGTCTGGGTGTGGCGCCCCCCTTGTTGGGTTTTGTGCCGTGGCGGGAGATCTTTGTGGGCTATACTTGGCGCTTGTCTGCAGGATGGTAAGTTGGTGGTTTGAAGAATCCGTCTAGTGGGTGTGGGGGCTGTTGCTTTGCAAAGTGGGTGGGGTTATATCCTTCTGTTTGGCCGCTGTGCCGGGGGTATCATCGGATGGGGGCCACCAGTCTGGTCTTCCTTGACGCCTCCTGTGCCCTAGCCTCCAGTATTTATGCTGCAGTAGTTTGTGTCGGGGGGCTAGGGTCAGTCTGTTATATTGGAGTACTTCTCCTGTCTTATCCGGTGTCCTGTGTGAATTTAAGTATGCTCTCTCTAATTCTCTCTCTCGCGCGAGGACCTGAGCTAGGACCATGCCTCAGGACTCCCTGGACGATGACTCCTTGCTGTCCCAGTCCACCTGGCCGTCCTGCTGCTCCAGTTTAAACTGGTTCTGCCTGCGGCTATGGAACCTGACCTGTTCACCGGACGTGCTACCTGTCCAGACCTGCTGTTTCCAACTCTCTAGAGACAGCAGGAGCGGTAGAGATACTCTTAATGATCAGCTATGAAAAAGCCAACTGACATTTACTCCTGAGGTGCTGACTTGTTGCACCCTAACAACTACTGTGATTATTATTATTTGACCAGGCTGGTCATTTATGACCATTAGAACATCTTGGCTATGTTCTGTTATAATCTCCACCGCGGCACAGCCAGAAGAGGACTGGCCACCACCTCATAGCCTGGTTCCTCTCTAGGTTTCGGTCTCTTTCTAACGGGAGTTTTTCCTAGCCACCGTGCTTCTACGCCTGCATTGCTTGCTGTTTGGGGTTTTAGGCCGGGTTTCTGTACAGCACTTTGAGATATCAGCTGATGTAAGAAGGGCTATATAAATACATTTGATTTGGAATATAAAGTGTGTTATTCAATTGAAAGCCATATGCGAGTTTGGATGAAAAGTATCAGATAAACCAAGATTTTAACTTAAATGAGACAAATATACTGATTTCAGTCCTATCAAGTAGGGCTTGCCACTTCAAAAGTGAACTAAAATAATCTTTGAGTGAGCAAGGTTAGACATACCGCTTCCTCTTCCAGCTTTTTCATCCTTCTCTCAGTCTTCATCTTGCCAGACCCCTTCCCATGGAACCGATGTGAGAGCTGCCGGAAAGCCTAGAAAAGGAATAGGATTAGCGTGCAATATTCTTGATGAGCACCCTTTACCTACGTCAAAACAGCAGTTGACAAAAGCAACATTCTGGATGTCAATGATGTTAAGGGAATATTAAATAATCTACCTCTTTGGGAGTGAGCTTCCGTCCAGATTCATCCACATACTCAATCTTGACGTCAGGCTTGTAGGCATCCTTCTCCTTGAAGTCCTGGGTGAAGCCTCTATATTCCTCCCTCCGACTGTACTTGTCATCTATAGTCCTAGAGAATTGGAGAAACAAGGCCAGAGAGTTATCAAATRGAGAGGCTAACGGGTTTTCATACATTAGTTAGGACTCCATTTTACATCCGCAACTTAACGAGGCACTGCGCTAAATACATGTAACACACAAAACATGCCACTTTATTTATGATGTAACTTTTGCAATGTCTGTGAGCAAGCAGCAATTATTTAGGCAGCATATAAGCACACAAAGCACAGGGAACTCACATCTTGTCCTCAATGCTGTAGTTATCATTGGGCAGGGCACCGGTAGGAGCACGGACACGGGATATCTTCTGCATTTGAGTGTCCAAGAGACCTAAGGGAGAGAAGGAGAGTATGAAAGAAATGATGAAGATTGGAAAGGAGAGACGAGAGGAATAGACCAGAAACATTACATGACAGTCCTTTACTAAGCAAATACTGTCAGTGGGGCTACTCCAATCTCTTACCCTTATTCTTGCACAGCGCCAAGGCGGCAGCCAGCCCAGAGCTGACAATAGGTTCTTCATCCAGGATGGTGGTTGATGCTGTGGAGAACTATGAGATGGAAGCAAGAGGTGAGTAAAGCACATACAGCTGACACACATTTTCACCTCAGTAGTTCAGGTGGGAAAGTCTTGTGTATTTTTATGGGTCATCATGGTTWGGGCTGTTACGGTGACCATATTACCGCCACACCWGTGGTCACGAGTCAAGGCCGCAGTCAAATACCACGTGACCATTTAAGGGAACTAGGCTTTTCCAAAACTGCACACTGATACCGCTGATGGTCATTAGTAGCCTACCAAACTTGCTAATGGCTAGTCGCTAATGGCCTAGTACTCAGCGCTCTGTGGTCCCGTGTGGCTC
Organism: Salvelinus sp. IW2-2015; assembly: GCF_002910315.2. NCBI lineage: Eukaryota > Metazoa > Chordata > Actinopteri > Salmoniformes > Salmonidae > Salvelinus > Salvelinus sp. IW2-2015. Next base: position 37,471,575 of record NC_036863.1, on the reverse strand, counting down.
AGTTGGTAGAGCATGGCGCTTGCAACGCCAGGGTTGTGGGTTCATTCCCCACGGGGGGACCAGGATGAATATGTATGAACTTTCCAATTTGTAAGTCGCTCTGGATAAGAGCGTCTGCTAAATGACTTAAATGTAAATGTCCCTGCATCAGGTCCTAACTGCATGGTACTCAGCACTCTATTGTCCCTCCATCAGGTCCTAACTGCCTGGTACTCAGCRCTCTATTGTCCCTCTAATCACTCTGACATCAATGCAAATGCAATCTAAAATCTAATCAAACACTTCATGAGAGCCCATGAGCTCATGTTTCTCAACATTTCTATAGGCTACGCAACTGCGTGAGAAAACAGAGTTGATTGCTTCTTAAAAAGAGAATCCCATCATCTTTCTATAAACTAGGCCACCTATATTTATTTCACAATTTAGTATTTGTCTGTAATAAAGCCCTTATGTGGGGGGGGGGGGGGGAGAACTCATTGTGATTGGCTGGGTCTGGCTGCCATGGCTACACTCCTGCCCAGTCATGTGAAATCTATAGATTAGGGCATAATGAATTTATTTAAATTTTACAGATTGTCTTATATGAACTGTAACTCAGTAAAATCTTTGAAATTGCTGCATGTCACGTGTATATTTTTGTTCAGTATAATTTCACACATATTATTTAGTATTTGTGAAGACAAGATTAAATTGAGAATAGCCTGATGAGTGACAATATGATCACTTGTGAATAATCCCCAGCATACGCTGTTCTAAGGCAAGAAACAGCGCATGTCTTACTTTGTACTTTCCCCGATCAGTCGCCCACATGTACCATATATATATATATAAAATATAGTTAAGTTTGGGGAAGATACATTTCACCATAAAAATGCACCTTTATAATGAAGCATTTCATGCATCATCGCATTTGTGAACTTATGTAAGATAGACTTCGTAATGTGATGAGTAGATAGTCATAATTTAGGCTAATAATATAAGACAAATAGAATATGACGTCCATCTAAACTGGAGGAGGAAATTATTGTCCAAAAACAAACTTAAGTAGCACTGACCCAACAATGATGAATAGTGAATATGTCCAGTGCGCACTCACCGGGGACATGGATGTGCTGCCTATGCTTGCATATAAAAAATGTAAAGTATGTAACTTCCACTCGCTATTCAAGTGCAGGCTACAGATTTTTTTTGGGGGGGGGGCATTCCAAATCTAAAATAATTCCACACATTATTAGTAGGCTATATGTAAAGACCACATTAAATTAAGAATAGTCTGATGGGTGAGAATATTATCAAGTTCTAGCCAAATTGGGAATTAGACTGATGGTATGTGCAGCCTGCAGAAGAAACAGAGCAGAGCTCATGCCTTTCATGCGACTTTTTTCAAATCATTAGTCGCATCATGCACCTGGTTCTTTGTTAACCGCTCAATCCTCAGAAATCATTTTTTTGAAAATATCCTTTCTATTTGATTGAGCTATGTTTAATTGTATTCCTCATACTATTAAAGAATACCACGGAACTCTAAGCAAATCTTGTCTGCTAAATGAACTAGTGTAGCCCACAGCCATTTGGTATAGCCAGGTCAGGGCCTAACATAAGGACAATTCAGAGTATGCTATTCTGTTCTTCCGAAATACTCTACATTTTCATMATGTTTCTCTAGACCGGTCTAAAATAAATAATTTATTGTGATGTTGTAGGCTATATTAAATGGATTTATTCGACTAAAATGTAGACGTTCCAAAAGTCAGCATCAATGGATGTTAAACATGCTTATGCTAATAGTCAATTACAGTGACACCGGCAGTTATTTGCATGACAATCACCAGCTGACAAAATGAAATGACCGCCACAGCCCTAATCACAGTACGTTATTCTGTAAATGACCCACCAGGGGACTCCAATCAGCACTACTGGTAAATGCATGGGGAAATGGAAGAGACAACAAGGCAGGAGGATGACACTCACATCAGGCTGCTTCTGTTCCTCATCCACGTTGACGATGCTCCAGCCGACGTTCTCATCCTCATCCGAGTCTGATCCTCCAGCCCCATCTCTCTCTGCCTCCTGTTCGAAATCCTAAAAACAGAAGGATACAGTTGATACAGACTCAAAACATAGTGTGTTCAAGTGCAAACACACAGAGCTCATGGATATGTCAAGTCTCTCTACGGAGCACACTAGAATACAATTGTAATAGTTTCCTTGTTTATGATATGGTTACGTGCCAATTCTAATGAGATCTATATATTGTTAACCAATTAGCTATATCCCATCTCTTACAATGTACCCACCATGATATCCTCCTGGTCCTCTCGGTTTCCTGACAGGCCGTAAGTGGGGATGTCACCCAGAGTTCTGCAGAACTCAGAGGTGGCGTTAAATACAATGTTCAGGTTGTTCTTGTTGTCTTCGTCGTCACTGCCATCCACTCTTGCAAGCCATGGGACCTGCTCTGCCACCTGAAGCACAAGAGAGTGAGAGCAATGTTTAACCATTTATTGGTGCTTAAATAGCACAACAGTTTTGATGGTAATCTACACAACATTGCAGTTTTCAGTCATCAAATGAGGGATCAATGCACCGGATAGAATCTTTGGCCACAGTGATATTTTAAGTTGAGTAAAGAGAGGAACATTTCTGAACAGAATGCTCACACCTTTTCCCCAGAGTCTTGGAGCAGCTGCTTCTGATTGAGCTTCTTCTGCTTCTCCAGCTGCTTCTGTTTGAGCTTCCTCTGCTTCTCCAGCTGCTTCTGCAGATCTTGCTCTGCCTCGTCCTCCTCCAGCACTGCCGGCTCAGAGGGGGTGAAGTCCTCTGAAGGAAGAGTAAAGTGTAAGTGTTGTCATAATATTAAACAAAACCAGGCATGAGTGAATCATACATTTGTTTAGCTCATCACTAAACCGCTAACAGATGTCTCCCTCACCATCATCACTGATGTCCATGTCAGCCATCCTGATGTCATCAGACTGTTGGGGTACATCTAGTCCCGGTATGATGACACCCTCCTTTGACACCTCCTGGCCCTCATCCAACTGCCTGCGACCCCGACCCCGAACCCTGAAGGAGAGACAGAGAAAGAGTCAGACTGAAACTAAGGTGGCTCATCTGTCATATTCCACTTGAAGCAGAGAGGAGCAGAACCTGGAGCCGAAGTCGGTGTTGCGYGTGTCGTCTAGTTGGAGCTCGTCAGGCAACGCCTTCTTCCTGATCTTCCTGACGCGCTGCTTGGTCTTCTTAAAGCCCACCTTTAACAACAAAATAAGTAAGAATCTGTGTGAACAACCATTAATGAGTGCTCATATTGTGTGTGAACAAATCTCCAAAAAAACACACAGCATTCAAAAGTAGACACATTTACACATGAAACCTGAGAGAAAACATATCCAAAAGACAGCTTTCCCAAGCCCTCTCCAGAGCACCMCCTCCCCACAACCCTCACCATCTCCTGTGGTGTGTAGTACTCTGAGGCAATAGCGAGAGCAGGCATCTCCAGGGACTGGGCCTGGTTCCTCAGGGTCTCCCGGATGGCCTGCAGCTCCCGTTCCCGTTCCCCCTCAGCACAGCCCCCTTTGCTCAGCTGGAAACTCTTCTTCTTCTCTCCATCAATCTCCTCATCATACTTGCCCAGCACAGTGCGCGGCTTGAACTGCAGAGAATAAGTGCAGAGGTGGACATTGGTCAGTGAGATTGAAATAAGCATGAGAGCGACATGACAGCATTTCCGAAATTAAGACGAACTCTTTTCTTACCGTAACCATGTCATCGACACTCTCGTCTTCTTCGTAAGCTTTGTAATCAGGCTTTTTCTTCTTCAACTCCACATTCTTCTCAGCCTTTTCTTTGTCCACTAGACCCACGTTTACAAGTACATCGTCCTCCTCTTCAAGCACACCTGAAAGAGACACACAAAGGCCAAGTATGTGGGTGTTTGATGAGGGTCTGGTGTAAGCACGGTCTTCATTGATATATTTCTGTGTTGTTAACATTTCAACCTCCTCTCACCTTTGTCTTGCAGTGTGAGGATGACAGTCTCCCCTTCATTAAATGACTCAATCCTATGCTGCACAGTGAGACCCTTTAGGTCCCGAGAACTGTAAGCGGCCTATAACAAAGAAAAGCGGAATAACATAAGAGGCATTTTCTAATGTCAGACAGCGCGACAACTCAGTCTGCACAGAATCAAGACATCAAGCATCCTACGTCAAGCATGGTGTCACAGGTCTCAAACTCCATAGGGGGGAAACTGGCAGATTCACTGAATGCTGTTCAAATCTAGCCTGCACTCATACACAAACCAGAAGACAGTGTCTTCATAATCGTAAATTGAGCAGTTGAGATATTCAACACAAGAAAGCAGATTATACCTTCTTGGTCTGGCCAAACTCCTCATCCACCAGATTGCTCACACCAAACTCCTCATCCATCTCCTGCAGAAGTTTGGCCTGATAGAGAAAGCAAGGAAATCAAAAGGAACCAATCAAACACTGAGTACAAAATCATAACTAAGACAACTTCATCTCACAGCCCTCCTCCTCCCCACTCACTCTCTTCTCTGCCAGTTCTTTCTCTTTGGCCATCTTCCGGCTCCTCTCCACCCAGGCTACAGTGTCGTCCAGCCAGTCTCCCTCTGCTAAAGTCTTCACTTTCCTGAAGAAGAAAGAAAAAAAGTGGAAGTGAAAATAAAAAAGTTAAATTAGATCACTTATCAATGTAGTGCAAGTTGGTGGAGTATGTTGGTGGAGTATGCGCAGCCAAAACCTTCCTGCAGTTAGACCTTACCCCAGTTTCTTATTGAGGAGCCTCTTTTCCTTCATAGCCGCCAGTTTCTCCCTCATCTCGTTCTGCTGTTTGATGTACACAGGGTTGATAGTCTCCGCAACCATTGGCTGCTCCTTCGTACCGAGCTCTGGGGCAGCAGACAGGGGTGAGCCAGTCAAATCACGATCAGCCACACTTTCACACATGACCTCACTACTATAGACATGGGCTGCATTTCAAACACAAAAGACACACCCTCCTCCACTTACCCTCACCTTATGYYTTTGGGGGAATCCCCGCGGCCATCTTTGCCGTCGGTCCAAACAATTAGCCAAGCAAGGGAAGTTGGCAACATAAGCMCCTCAGCCCCCGTTTTTTATCAAGTTTGCGAGTGTACAAATCTGTTCACTCAGGGGCCTTGAAACACCCCATAATTCAATTTGCGATGATTGTACATCCGCTAAGAAAATTCATCCGAAACTTAACACCATCATCAATATGGAGAAGTCAACATGCAAGTGTAAGTAAAAACAAATGTAAATAAGCTAGAAATTGTGCTACTAATGCACTTTTGTTTGGTTAGCTTTTGGAAACATTAGCTAGTGCATACAACTTTCCCTGACATCACACTTCTACATTGTAATTTTCGATTTACCTGATATCATCAGATGCAATGCAATCATAATGAACTGTAGCTCATATTAAAAAAAAAACATGCACACCAGCTACCGGTGGTTCCATGATGACTGAAAACACAATTGTGGGACTAACGAGTGACAAATTTCCGGGCAAGGGCGGTCCATTTAAAATKAATWWATTCTTCCCTCGCCCTGCAAGTGTCCATTCACCATACATCATGATACATCAGAAGAGTCCACTTCATTTGAGGGCTGAGGGTGCGTCTTTTACGTGTTTGCAGCCATGGCAATCGAGTTCTAACCAGAGACACCATATGGCTCAAGTTTCTCACCTTTAGTTGTGTCAGTCATTTCCAGAGGCTTCAGACCAAGCTTGGCCCTCAGCTTGCTGTTAAGAAAGAAAGGCAGGCAGGTTAGAAAGTTATTCAGAATTTACTTACACCATCATCAGGGCACCATCATTCAATGTCTGTCACTTACTTTGTCTCTTCAATGCTAAGTGAGGCATCTCCACTTGCAGACTGTGGTCCAATTCCTAAAAGGAAAATTACAATTGAAGTGAAAAACACAGGAGAAAAGATAGCATCTTCAAAATCATACCTGCAGACTATACGAGTGTATTGCGCACTGACTGGTTCTAATTATGTATGTATGTAATTGTTTAAGCCAGGATATTTGCCTGCATTTACCTGGACTCTCTTCATATCCGGCCTCCACTTTTTCTTTCTTTACGCGAGGCTCCCCAGTACTCCTTTCGCCTTTACTGCGACCTTCTCTCTCGGAACCCCGTCCGCTCCTTTCCTTCGATCTGGACCGTTTCCTCTTCTCCCTCTCTCGGGTGACATTTCGTTCCTTGTCCCTCTCCCGGTCCCTGTGACGGTGTTTTTTGTGTTCGCGGTGACGCTCTTCTGCATCCTTATCACGGCCTTTCTCCTTGTGTTTCTTCGAAGACCCCATCTTCCTTGTTATGTGCTGTACAACTAAAAGTGCTGTCTAACGTTAACTCGTTTAAAAGAAGTACCACCAATTTACCGCTCTGTGCAACTAACGTGCCAGCGACAACGTTAGCTGGCTAGAGGGAAAACGTTTATCTATAATAAAAATGCTTGCTAGTCAACCCCCATCTTGGTGCAATCTCCAACAAATGTTTTAAGCTAGTCTTTACGTATGAGTGAATAACAACTAAAAATCACACTGGAAACGAATGGACGACTTGTTGTTAAGACCTTTTGGGATTTATTTCCGGTGTCATATGAAACGTCACATCCTTGGTTTTATGCTGCGTTCAAAACAWCTGGGAACTCGGAAAAATACGAGGTCAAAGCATAACGTCAGTGATCTTCAGGTCGGARAGTCGGAGCTCTGGAAGAGGCTYGAGTTCCGAGTTGGATGACTGTTSAAATCGATTTTTCCCAGTTGTTTTGAACATACTGAAATCGGAGATTCCAAGTTCCGAGTTCCTATTTGTTATGAATGCTGCATCGATATTCGAAAATAAAATAAAAATCGAAAAAGAAACAACAAGCTCCTACTGCGAAAATTCGTTATGAACTATCATCAAACTCGGAATTCCACGTCGGGAACTAGGGCCTCTTTCTGATCTGAAGAGCACTGACGTCATGATTTCACCTCGATTTACCAGTTTTCTTGAAAGCAAATGCTTTCAGTGCGTTCAAGTAAACTGGGAACTCGGGAAAAAGAACGAGCGCCGACTGGGAAAAACCGTTTTGAAAGGTAATCGAACTTGGAATTCTAAGTCAGGAACTCGGGCCTCTTTATTTTTTATTTCTTTATTTTTTTATTAACAACAAATCAATACAGGAAGTACATGGGGGAACACAAGTATATATAAATAATATACAAAGGACAATTGGGCTAGGGGGTACAACATCACATTACACAAGGATCTTAAGAGACATACATACACTTATATTTCTAACAGCTTTTTTGTTAGTAGAGTATTTAATTATCTTAAAATACAGTTCAATGTATTTTTGTAACGTAAGAAAATGTGATGTTTTGTTTGTAAATTTACATTTGTGAATATGAAATTTGGCCAACAGAATAATRAAATTAATTACATAAATTTGTTTCAGCTTATTTCTATCRTAGGTAAAGAATCCAAGCAGTATATCTCTCACTCGGGCCTCTTTCTTGAGCTCCGACCTGAAGAGCACTGAAGTCATGATTTGACCTCGTTCTTCTTCTTTAAGTTTTATTGACGAATCACAACCAACTGACTGGTKCATACATCGCCACCTACTGTACTGGAGTGTGAGRCCGATAACTACCTATCTATACCACTACATTCTCTTCTTAAAACTAACCCTGAATTTCTGATAAAATAAAATAATTCCCTTCAACCACTCCCCATTCCCATCCAACCTAAATGACCCTGTCAAACAACCTCTCCCTTTCTACATCCTACGTCATACATTTCACAAAATAATAATACATGTTCAACTGTTTCCTCTACCATACAGCCATTACACAATCCAGTATCATGTTTCCCTATCAATTTCAAAGAGGAATTCAAACCTGTATGCCCTAATCTCGTCCTACACAACATAACCTCCTCCCTTCTGTTCCCATTATCTGACAGCAATCGAACCCGTTTTTCTGAATCAATGTTTAGATTCCCCCTCCACCCAACTGCACCTGTATATCCATAATATTATTTTTCACTGATATTTTTGCTAATATATCTACTATATAATTTCCATAAACACCTGTATGAGGAGGAATCCAACAGAACTRAATTYCAATACCATTTCTTTGTAACCCCAACAATAGCATCATTATTTCTAACCATAAATCCTCATGTTCTGACTTTCCAGATCTTTAACTACACAAAACTGATGCAGAGTCYCAACATATTACTACTCTTCTATGTTGCACCTCCTCTCCGCATACAACAATTATCGCAGCAATTTCTGTTGAATATACAGAAAAATAATTTGTTAATCTCTTGGATAGATKAATATCGAACTCAGGAATAAATACACCTGCTCCTGTCTTCCACAATAATAAAACTGATTACTAATATATTGATCCACTATTGTTCCTACATTATCTTCTCCACACCACTGTTTGTTTACTTCTGTCAGGCTCAGATCAACATGTGGTCTTGTATAAAACCATGGTGGCACGTTTCCTATTGCCACAGATGGCACTATAACTATTTCTCTGAGTCCATATTCCTATACTCTTTGTCCAATCTATGGGCCAAAACCCCTCTTTTTTTWGTATTTTTTGTATTTTACCCCCTTTTTCTCCCCAATTACAATCTTGTCTCATCGCTGCAACTCCCCAACGGGATTGGGAGAGGCGAAGGTCGAGTCATGCGTCCTCCAAAACACGACCTGCCAAACCGCACTCCTTAACACCCGCCCACTTAACCCGGAAGGCAGCTGCACCAATGTGTCAGAAGAAACACAGTTCAACTGACGACAGTGTCAGCCTGCAGGAGCACGGCCCGGCCAAACCCTCCTGTAACGCATGCGACGCTGGGCCAATTGTGCGCAGCCCTATGGGACTCCCGGTCACAGCCATTTGTGACACAGCCAGGGAACGAACCTGGGTCTGTAGTGATGGCCTTAGACCACTGCGCCACTCAGGAGGCACTAAACCCCTCTTCTGATATCGTTCATATTTCCAGCAGTCTTCCAATACTGTCAGTGTAGGAGGATCTAGTGTATTACCCTTCAGTCTTTCCCAGTGTGCCATGCTAGCTTAACTAGGGGAATTTCCCTAGTTGTAAAGCCTCAACCAGTGTAGTTTTAAATTCACCATCGCACATCCTGTGTGCCCTCGCTTGCATCCTATCAAGGCACAACAGCAATGTAAAAGCCGCAGAACCATATACAAAGCACCCATCATCTATGGACAATCTCATCAAAGTACGATAAATATTCAGAAAAGATTGCCTATATGCCCCCCAATCATCCCCAACTATTGTCCTCATAAGATTTAATACTTTCTTACATTTAGTCTCAATACATGTAATATGATGTCTCCATCTCAGCTTTTCAGCAAACCATAGCCCCAAATACTTAAATTCTGTCACCTTTTTCATTCRTTCTCCATATAATTGGACACTGACATCTTCCTTAACATTTTTGTTAGCGAACAACATGTAGCAAGATTTAGATAAAGATAACTTGAAACCCCATGATAAGGACCATTCCTCTTCTGCTTCAACAGCACCTTGCATTTTCTCTATTACATAAGGAATATTACTTCCCCTTTTTGAAATGGCATCATCATCTGCATATAACGCCACTCCTATACCCTGTCCGATATCCCCAAAGATATCATCAATCATCAACGTGAATATTTGTATTTGTATTTATTATGGTTCCCCATTAGCTGCTGCCAAGGCAGCTACTCTTCCTGGGGTCCAKCAAATAAGATAGGACTAATAGCACTACCCTGTGGAGTTCCATTTTCCACCTCATATTCTCTTGATAACTCCAATCCCACCCTGACCTGGAAGGTTCGGTCAAAAAATAAATCCATAATCCAGCTATACATTTAAGCAATAAGGCCCGAGTGGGTATGGTATATGTTTGGGTCAAACATTTCGGGTAGCCTTCCACAAGCTTCCCATAATAAGTTGGGTGAATATTGGCCCATTCCTCCTGGCAGAGCTGGTGTAACTGAGTCAGGTTTGTAGGCCTCCTTGCTCGCACACGCTTTTTCAGTTCTGCCATTTGCAACCAAGCTTTAACTTCCTGACAGATGTCTTTAGATGTTGCTTCAATATATCCACGTAATGTTCCTTCCTCATGATGCCATCTATTTGTGAAGTGCACCAGTCCCTCCTGCRRCAAAGCACCCCTACAACATGATGCTGCCACCCCCGTGCTTCAAGGTTGGGACGGTGTTCTTTGGCTTGCAAGCCYCCCCCTTTTTCCTWCAAACATAACAATGGTCATTATGGCCAAACAATTCTATTTTTGTTTCATCAGACCAGAGGACATTTCTCCAAAAAGTACGATCTTTGTCCCCATGTGCAGTTGMAAACTGTAGTCTGGCTTTTTTTGTGGCAGTTTTGGAGCAGTGGCTTCTTCCTTGCTGAGCAGCCTTTCAGGTTATTTATTAATTTTAGATTTTTTTTAACCTTTATTTAACTAGGCAAGTCAGTTCAGAACAAATTCTTGTTTTCAATGATGGCCTAAGAACAGTGGGTTAACTGCCTTGTTCAGAGGCAGAACGACAGATTTTTACCTTGTCAGCTATGTTGTCAGTTGTCAGTTGGCTTCTTCCTTGCTGAGCGGCCTTTCAGGTTATGTCGATATCGGACTCGTTTTACTGTGGACATAGATACATTTGTACCTGTTTCCTCCAGCATCTTCACAAGGTCCTTTTCTGTTGTTCTGGGATTGATTTGCACTTTTCGCACCAAAGGACGTTCATCTCTAGGAGACAGAACGCGCCTCCTTCCTGAGCAGTATGACGGCGCGTGGTTCCCCCCCCCAAAATTGTGGGGGGTTTATACTTAGGCACTATTGTTTGTACAGATGAACGTGGTATCTTCAGGCATTTGGAAATTGCTCCCAAGGATGAACCAGACTTGTGGAGGTCTACAATGTTTTTTCTGAGGTCTTGGCTGATTTCTTTTGATTTTCCCATGATGGAGCAAGAGGCACTGAGTTTGAAGGTAGGCCTTGAAACACATCCACAGGTACACCGCCAATTGACTAAAATTTTATGAATTAGCCTATCAGTAGCTTCTAAAGCATGAAATAATTTTCTGGAATTTTCCAAGCTTTTAAAGGCACAGTCAACTTAGTGTATGAAACTTCTCTAACCCACTGGAATTGTGATACAGTAAATTATAAGTGAAATAATCTGTCTGTAAACATTGTTGGAAAAATTACTTGTGTCATGCAAATGTAGATGTCCTAACCGACTTGCCAAAACTATAGTTTGTTCACAGAAATTGTGATGGTTGAAAAATGAGTTTTATGACTCCAACCTAAGTGTATGTAAACTTCTGACTTCAACTGTATATCTGCAATATAACACAAACCCCGATGTGGCTTATTGCTATTATAAACTGGTTACCAACGTAATTAGAGCAGTAAAAATAAATGTTTTGTCATACCCGTGGGGTATGGTCTGATATACCACGACTGTCAGCCAATCAGCATTCAGGGCTCGAACCACCCAGTTTTAATCTCCCACTAATTCCATTCAATTAAATCAGTGGAACTTGCCGCCACATTGTATCATATGCTTTTTCAATATCTAAATAGACATTGACATCACTTCTGTCATGACTCTCTCCCCTTGGTGAGGATCAAAGGTGCCAATCAACTGGCAATGGCTGACATATAGCCAGACCCCCTCTCTCCTCCACAAGAAAGGAGAGGGGGGAGGAGTTGGGACAGTTTTATGACTTAACTTAACAGCCGGTCATAAACTTTCTCTCTCTTGCCCTGCAGTATCGAGAAGGTAAAAATCCCTTTGTTACAGAGAGACTCTTGCCACCAAAAACTTCAACATCAAACAATGGACACTGGGACAATATATTTCAACATCCGAATGTTGGGAATGATGAGAGATGGAATATGGAAAGTTAATGTCTATTTTGTGATTGTCATTAAAATGATCAGAAAGACATTATAATGGAAACAACTTTAAGAGCTTTCACACTGTATATATCCGATTTACATCTAAATGTTGTACAAATTATATGATTAAATATGAGAATATTGTTGTGAAGATAGCAATGTGATTTTAGCCTTCAAAATGAGAATTGTGTTTCATGCAAACTTGTGCCCAGTCAGTAGCCATACCCAAGTGAGCTCAGAGTTCGTGTCAACATGACGAAATGACCTCCAAGGCCAGAGTGCTTAAGAGGACTCGCTAATAACATTTACATTAGACCAGAGAACGTGATGGCTAACAAGATGGCGCCGACAGAGATGGTCGCCTCGCTTCGAGTCCTTAGAAAACTATGCAGTATTTAGTTTTTTATGTATTATTTCTTACATTGTTTAACCCAGAAAATCTTAAGTGTTATTACATACAGTCGGGAAGGACTATTGGATATAAGAGCGACGTCAACTTACCAACATTACGACCAGGAATATGACTTTCCTGAAGCGGATCCTTTGTTCGGACCAACACCCAGGACAGTGGATCTAATCCCAGAAGCCGACCCAAAACAACGTCGCCGCAGAAGATGCAGACGGAGCGGCATCCTGGTCAGGCTCCGTAGGCGTGCACACCGCCCATCGCTTCCGACTATACTACTCGCCAATGTCCAGTCTCTTGACAACAAGGTAGACGAAATTAGAGCAAGGGTTGCCTTCCAGAGAGACATCAGAGATTGTAACATTCTCTGTTTCAAAGAAACAAGGCTCTCTCGGGATATGTTGTCGGAGTCGGTTCAGCCACCGGGCTTCTTCATGCTTCACGCAGACAAACATAAACACCTCTCTGGGAAGAATAAGGGTGGGGATGTATGCTTCATGATTAACGACTCATGGTGTAATCATAACAACATACAGGAACTCAAGTCCTTCTGCTCACCGGACCTAAAATTCCTTACACTCAAATGTCGGCCATATTATCTCCCAAGAGAATTCTCGTCAGTCATCGTCACAGCTGTGTACATACTCCCTCAAGCAGACACCACGACAACCCTCAAGGAACTTCACTGGACTCTATGTAAACTGGAAACCATATATCCTGAGGCTGCATTTATTGTAGCTGGGGATTTTAACAAAGCAAATTTGAGAACAAGGCTACCTAAATTCTATTAGCATATTGATTGCAGCACTCGCGTGGGCAATACACTTGATCACTGCTACTCTAACTTCTGCGATGCATACAAGGCCCTCCCTCGCCCTCCCTTCGGCAAAKACGACCATGACTCCATCTTGCTCCTACCGTCTTTTAGGCAGAAACTCAAACAGGATGTACCCGTGACTAGAACCATTCAAGGCTGGTCTGACCAATCAGAATCCACGCTCCAAGTTTGTTTTGATCACGCGGACTGGGAAATGTTCCAGACAGCCTCAGAGAATAACATCGATCTATACACTGACTCTCTGAGTGAGTTTATAAGGAAGTGCATTGGAGATGTTGTACCCACTGTGACTATTAAAAYCTACCCTAACCAGAAACCGTGGATGGATGGCAGCATTTGCGCAAAACTGAAAGCACGAACCACCGCATTTATCCATGGAAAAAGGACTGGGAATATGGACGAATATAAACAGTGTAGTTATTCCCTCCGCAAGGCAATCAAACAAGCGACGTAAGTAAGACATGTAAACGTGTTAACCCTCGCAAGGCTGCTGGACCAGACGGCATCCCTAGCCGCGTCCTCAGAGCATGTGCTCTGAAACACACCAGCTGGCTGGTGTGTTTACGGACATATTCAATCTCTCCCTATCCCAGTCTGCTGTCCCCACATGCTTCAAGATGGACACCATTGTTCCTGTACCCAAGAAGGCAAAGATAACTGAACTAAATGACTACCGCCCCGTAGCACTCACTTCTGTCATCATGAAGTGCTTTGAGAGACAAGTCAAGGGTCATATCACCTCCACCTTACCTGCCACCCTAGACCCACTTCAGTTTGCATACCGCCCCAAAAGGTCCACAGACAATGCAATCGCCATCACACTGCACACTGCCCTATCCCATCTGGACAAGAGGAATACCCATGTAAGAATGATGTTCATTGACTGCAGCTCAGCATTCAACACCATAGTACCCTCCAAGCTCATCATTAAGCTTGAGGCCCAGGGTCTGAACCCCGCCCTGTGCAATTGGGTCCTGGACTTTCTGACAGGCCGCCCCCAGGTGGTGAAGGTAGGAAACAACACCTCCACTTCGCTGACCCTCAACACTGGGGCCCCACAAGGGTGCGTGCTCAGCCCTCCCTGTTCACCCATGACTGCGTGGCCATGCACGACTCCAACTCAATCATCAAGTTTGTAGACGACACAACAGTAGAGGGCTTGATTACCAACAACGACGAGACAGCCTACAGGGAGGAGGTGAGGGCACTCGGAGTGTGGTGTTAGGAAAACAATGTCGGGGTAGGTTCCTTGTTCCTTGTCAATCATTGGCTTATTGTTGAWATCAGCAATCAGACAATATCTTCTTTAAGTAAATCAATCAAACCTTTATTAATGTAATTGCAGACAGAAGTTGACAACGGAAACACAGCACGTATGTTTCAGAGTAAGTTCTGCAAAATAAAAAAGGTTAAAGTTACTTTAATATACTTGCAGTCAACCCCTAGTGATGTAACTGCCTACATCAATATCTTCTACTCATGAGACCAAGCCCATGCATATACAGTTATACAAACTTGCAGGAGAAAACAATAGTCCAGCATTTTCTAAGGGCTCAGCAGTAATTTTCCATTCCCGTGTGGYTTACAGGGTTGGGTCTGACTTGTCTCTTCTCTATTTACTCCCCTGCAGGGGTCTGTGTCTATGTATCTCTTTTAGCCTYGAGGCGCTTTCTCACAGACACCTTGTTTTGAATGCAATGGCTCACACATCTGCTCAGAACGTTTCTATAAGAGGCAGAGACTAGAAAAGAACTGTGGAACAGTATTAAACCTTTTAATGCATATATTGCTAATCTGTGGTCCAGGACCCTATAAATGTAGTGGGAGAGGGTCTTATAGCCCTTCCCCTTCTATTAATACAATATAAGCATAATCAATTGTTATAWTACATCAATCATTTGGTGCAGCCCCTATCATGACCCCAAGGTGACCCCCATCAACAACCTCTCACTCAACATCAACAAAACAAAGGAGATGATCGTGGACTTCAGGAAACAGCAGAGGGAGCACCCCCCTAGTTCCTCGGCGTACACATTACAGACAAACTGAAATGGTCCACCCACACAGACAGTGTAGTGAACTAGGCGCAACAGCACCTCTTCAACCTCAGGAGGCTGAAGAAATTTAGCTTGTCACCTAAAACCCTAACAAAATTTTACCACTCCTGTGGCGGGCCGGGCGCAGTGCACGCTGACACGGTCGCCAGGTGTACGGTGTTTCCTCCGACACATTGGTGTGGGTGGCTTCCGGGTTGGATGGGCATTGKGTCAAGAAGCAGTGCGGCTTGGTTGGGTTGTGTTTTGGAGGACGCATGGCTCTCGACCTTTGCCTCTCCCGAGTCTGTATGGGAGTTGCAGCGATGAGACAAGACTGTAACTACTACCAATTGGATACCACGAAATTGGGGAGAAAAAAGGGGTGAAAAAAAAATAATAAGAAAAAGAAGACGAGGTCAGTACAGGTGCATCATCAAAGCTGGAACTGAGAGACTGAAAAACAGCTTCTATCTCAAGGCCATCAGACTGCTAAACAGCAATCACTAACTCAGAGAGGCTGCTGCCTACATAGAGACTCATATCACTGGCCACTTAAATAAAAGGATCACTAGTCACTTTAAACAATGCCACTTAATAATGTGTATCTCATATGTATATACTGTACCTTATACCATCTATTGCACCATGCCTAAGCCGCTCATCCATATATTTATACATACATATTCTTATTCCTCTCTTTAGATTTGTGTGTATTAGGTAGTTGTTGGGGAATTGTTAGATTACTTGTTAGATATTACTGCACTGTCGGAACTARAAGCACAAGCATTTCACTACACTCACATKAACATCTGCTAACAATGTGTATGTGACCAATACAATTTCATTTGATTTGTGAGGCCATGGCCCACACGTTGAAATGGTTAAAACTACAAGACCAGACAGTGTGGAGGGGAGGCTGAAAATGGTAAGACCCTATGAAACTCTCAATGAGTGAAGAAGGTAAAGACCAAAACATTCACAGTCTGCAGCTGTGTATGTTAAGTAGTCTAGGACATTTGACCAAAGACGAGAGGGAAGAACGGATCTCTCTCACCACCACGTGGTACACCTGAGGTATCTATCCTAACAAACACTCCAAGACAGAAGAAGCTAACTAAGAAGGACATTGTGACCTCTGGTGGACAACCAGAGACTTACATCCAACCACTTCCCATAGAACCATCGAGTTCAACAGAGAGACGACAAAGACATCTATGTGTAAATATATACATTGCATTTCTTTTCCAAATGAGCGATCGTTCATGTATCAAGTATTCATATTCCCATGAGTGTAGCTTCCAAATGTATGTACGATAAGTTAACTCTCTGTAATGATGTACGCTGAATGTCGGGAAGCAAGTTCAGGGAGTGAATACATTTAATAAATAAACGAACACAACAAGAAACACAAACAGTGCACCAACATGACACAGATACAGAAACATTGACGACTGGGGAAGAAACCTAAGAGAGTGACATATAAAGGGTCTGAGGACCCATGCCAAAWWWTTTTTGTCTCTTGAGGGGGAAAGGCTTTGACGTGCCCTCTTCACGACTTTCTAGGTGTGTTTGGACCATGATAGTTTGTTGTTGATGTGSACACCAAGGAACTTGAAGCTTTCAACCTGCTCCGCTACAGTCCCGTTGATGAGAATGGGGGCGTGCTCGGACATCCTTTTCCTGTAGTCCACAATCATCTACTTTATCTTGATCACGTTGAGGGAGAGGTTGTTGTCCTGGCACCACACGGCCAGGTCTCTGACCTCCTCCCTATAGGCTGACTCATCGTTGTAGGTGTGTTATCGGGAAACTTAATGATGGTGTTGGAGTCGTGTCTGGCAATGCAGTGATGAGTTGACAGGGAGTACAGGAGGGGACTGAGCATGCACCCCTGAGGGGCACCCGTTTTGAGGATCAGCGTGGCGAATGTTTTGTTACCTACCCTTACTACCTGGGGGGCGGCCCGTCAGGAAGTCCAGTATCAATTTGCAGAGGGAGGTGTTTAGTCCCAGGGTCCTTAGCTTAGTGATGAGCTTTGAAGGCACTATGGAGTTGAACGCTGAGCTGTAGTCAATGAATAGCATTCTCACATAGGTGTTCCTTTTGTCCAGGTGTGAAAGGGTGCAATAGAGATTGCATCATCTGTGGATCTGTTGGGGAGGTATGCAAATTGGAGTGGGTCCAGGGTTTCTGGGATAATGGTGTTGATGTGAGCCATGATATATAATTCCCATGTAATACGTATTTCAAGGTTATTAGCCCCCATAGTTTTACGTCTACATTCTGTCATTGTGAACTTATGCCTGCCACCATGAATCAGAACATTATCAACAATCACAAATAAAATATAGGTTATATTGAATACATATGGAAGTAATTTACTGTAGGCTGAAGCGGAGACGATATGATGCTGAGTAGAGAGCATACATCAGTATATGTCTTCTAGTAGTTTGAAAACCTAATGATACATAGCCTAATCTAAAACATTTACTGAGAAAATGAACTACATCAAACTACAATAATCGGCTAGTCAACAAATCAATATCCCAAGATTCAAAAAGATTATGGCGCCTTCATCCATTTGGTAGGAAAAGGAAAAACTAAATTGTGCATATTCTTTCCATAGCTTTGAATCAAAATAATGATGTTAGTTATTAGCTTTGGTCGGCATTGTGTTCAATAAATAGATATACACTATTACTYATCGAACTTGAAGAAAACCGATTTGCACGCAGGGGAGCCTCCGCATGTGAGTTCTCCACAGGTGCGCATTTGCATGCAAGTTATTGATTGACGCAAACAACGTAGAAGGCAAACCACACCCATAGGCCTAAGATATCTAAATACACTGTACCAACAGGTGAATGCACATCTGTCATGAGGTTTTGAAATATGGGGCCACCGCCCACCACATACACAAACAGTCAAACTCCTCAAAGCAGGAGGGTTATTGTAAAAAAAGATCTCACTGTATTTATAAATCACAGACAACCTTTGTTTTGGCTCAGTTGTTTAACATCTACGTTCGGATTTACTTTGTTCTGATTGCAGAATTGTATTTGACTATATGATTTGAATGATGGATTTAGACATAATAAGTACAACTTCATAATAATATATTGTACTTTTTGAGGACATGAGCTATAACACATCAGTACAGTAGCCTACAGATGAAAAGAATGTTGCAACTGAAGGTCATAGGTTATATGAAACACACATTGTACAAACCTGAATAAAACTCCTTCCCTCTAAGGCTTTAGTTGTAACACTTTCATGATAACTGCATTGAGGAGCACCAGTATCATTTCTCTACCCATTGATTCCTTGCGGGTCTGTGGCAC
>NC_036863.1:37346130-37450471 GCF_002910315.2 Salvelinus sp. IW2-2015 | reverse complement strand
CTAAATACACTGTACCAACAGGTGAATGCACATCTGTCATGAGGTTTTGAAATATGGGGCCACCGCCCACCACATACACAAACAGTCAAACTCCTCAAAGCAGGAGGGTTATTGTAAAAAAAGATCTCACTGTATTTATAAATCACAGACAACCTTTGTTTTGGCTCAGTTGTTTAACATCTACGTTCGGATTTACTTTGTTCTGATTGCAGAATTGTATTTGACTATATGATTTGAATGATGGATTTAGACATAATAAGTACAACTTCATAATAATATATTGTACTTTTTGAGGACATGAGCTATAACACATCAGTACAGTAGCCTACAGATGAAAAGAATGTTGCAACTGAAGGTCATAGGTTATATGAAACACACATTGTACAAACCTGAATAAAACTCCTTCCCTCTAAGGCTTTAGTTGTAACACTTTCATGATAACTGCATTGAGGAGCACCAGTATCATTTCTCTACCCATTGATTCCTTGCGGGTCTGTGGCACTCCATCCCTCCCCCTTTCCCTGTCCCTTTCGCTCGCTGAAACCTGTTGTAGCCCCTTTCCTCTCGTCCCTGAAAATCATCCGTTTGTATGCAATGATGGAACCAAAGTTTCAGCAAGGACAGAGGTCCCGGGCAAGGCAACATCATGTGTTTGGCAGTTTCACTATGCCTGTACCTGTCTAGTATTGTTGGCTGGAGAGTCTGTTGTCACACAGACCACATGCCGTAGATGTAAGTCCTAGAGTGGAGCTACTGATTGATCTGCCTCCAGGGAGCCTAATCACACCACCCTGCCTCCCAACCAACACTTATGTAATGATGGACAGGGTGCATCCGGGTTGGGTGAAAATCAGAATCATCAATGGCAATCTGACAGTCCCATTGACTGTATAATGTAACTGTTCGATAATTTCCAAACTGGCATTCCTGGCTTGAAAGTCCAACAGTCGATGGGGAGAGAGCAGCAGCCTCTGCTTCAGAGTATCACTCACTAATGTGTCGTTATATTGGTCACTTTTTTTGTTGGTTCATGGCACTTTTCAGCACACACATATCACTTGTGCATGTTTCCAGTCAACAAAGTCTACAATGGATGAATAGATATGGGCTTTTCAAGTGTGTGCCATTCACCATTAAACGTCAGACTAGAAAGTCTTGTCACAACATAATAAAAACAAAAGATTCACGTGGTTTTGTATGTAAATTTTTTTATTCAAATAAACGATTCTGGCTTTTCATATTTACCAGAAATGTTGCACAGTGGTTGGTTTTCTATTCCAGCCGTCTGTTTTGGTCCTGCACATGTTTAGGGGTGTAATCATGGGTAAAGAATCATTATCCTCTCCCTTCCACTCATCCCTCCTTTATGTACAATGGGTAAAACACACTCATAACATACAGTATTGTAATCATGTAATCAACTGTTAATTAATACTGTTGGTATTAATATCACTGAATATTATTGCCGTTGAACAGCAATATTACAGTTTCTTTATCACAGTAAGGTGTAGGACAGAAGAGGTTGGAATGTTTAGAATGTTCTCAAACAGAAGGATCCTCCCCCTGCACCGTCAATGAGGAACTTGATGAAAACCACACAGTTTGTATGCATGTGCACATGGCCATACTGATATAAATCAACAAATCCAGCCTCATGCACCGTGGCATTGAGCAGGTGCACCGCAATCTGAATTGATCAGAGGAAATATAAGCAGGATTGAGAACATGCATGTCCAGTTTGTATCAGTCGTCCTTAGTGAAATTTACCACCTTCCATCAACTGAATGTGACACTCTGATCATGCCTGTCTAACATACACTATGTATACAAAGGTATGTGGACACCCTTCAAATTAGTGGATTCGGCTATTTTAGCCACACCCGTGGCTGACAGGTGTATAAAATCGAGCACACAGCCATGCAATCGCCATAGACAAACATTGACAGTAGAATGGCCTTACTGAAGAGCTCAGTGACTTTCAACGTGACTTCCAACAAGTCAGTTAGTCAAATTTCTGCCCTGCTAAAGCTGCCCCGGTCAACTATAAGTGCTGTTATAGTGAAGTGGAAACCTCTAGGAGCAACAATGGCTCAGCTGCGAAGTGGTAGGCCACACAAGATCACAGAACAGGACCGCTGAGTGCTGAAGCGTGTAGAGCGTAAAAATGGTCTGTCTTCGGTTGCAACACTCACTGCCAAGTTCCAACCTGCCTCTAGAAGCAACGTCAGCACAGGAATTGTTTGGGAGCGTTATGAAATGGGTTTCCATGACCGAGAAGCCGCACACAAGCCTAAGATCACCATGCACATGTCAAACGTCGGCTGGAGTGCTGTTTAGCTTGCCACCATTGGACTCTGGAGCAGTGGAAACGCGTTCTCTGGAGTGATGAATCACGCTTCATCATCTGGCCGTCCGACGGACGAATCTGKGTTTGGYGGATGCCAGGAGAATGCTACCTGTCCCAATGCATAGTGCCAACTGTAAAGTTTGGTGGAGGAAGAATAATGGTCTGAGGCTGTTTTTCATGGTTCGGGCTAGGCCCCTTAGTTACAATCTTAACGCTACAGCATAGAATGACATTCTAGACGATTCTGTGCTTCCAACTTTGTGGCAACCGTTTGGGGAAGGCCCTTTCCGGTTTCAGAATAACAATGCCCCGTGCACAAAGCGAGGTCCATACATAAATGTTTGTCGAGATCAGTGTGGAAGAACCTAACAGAGCCCTGACCTCAACCCCATCAAACACCTTTGGGATGAATTGGAATGCCAACCGCAAGCCCAACATCAGTGCCCGACCTCACTAATGCTCTTGTGGCTGAATGGGAGCAAGTCCTAGCAGCAATGTTCCAACATCTAGTGGAAAGCCTACCCAGAAGAGTGGAGGCTGTTACAGCAGCAAAAGGGGGACAAACTCCATACTAACGCCAATGATTTTGGAATGAGATGTTCGGCAAGCAGGTGTCCACATACTGTTGGCCATGTAGTGTAGCAGCATCTTATGAATCACAGTGCAGTCCATACAAAGAATCACTGATAAAAGTTACAAGAAGATAAAACTGTACATACATGGAAGGGAACCCAATTATTACAAAATGAAAATAGTATTATCTGCTCAGTTGTTCAACGGTTGGAAAACTGAGAGGGTTACATTAGAGGCCAGCGGAACTGACCGTTTGATGTCCAAGGAAGCAGAGCAACAGGATAAAAACACTACAGATCTAATGATAGGTTTTCCACATCTTATAGACATTTATTACCCTCATCATTTATAAAGGAGGATGTCTCTAATTAGAGAACAATAGAAAACAAGCCTTAAACACATACATGAATAAATGTAAATCCACACAACTCATCAATTAACAGATTTACACAAGGAAGTCATACAACAAAGCAATAATTGTTTAAATTGTTTGCGTTTCTTTTCATGTGCAAACTACAAATGGAAGATTCTTTACTCATCACGAGTTATATATATTGAGACTGTTCCCTTTTGCCTTGCGTGAACTAAAGGGAGAATGTTCAAGAAGCCATCAAAGATTAAAGTGAAGTCTATACAGTTATTTTTTCTTCTCTTGATCTAATGTACGATCTAATAATTGTTCCTCAGAGAAGCGTCTGTCATCTTGAGGGCTGGGTAAACCCAACTTTTTTTTTTAAAGTAAAAGTTGAATGCAATATAATTGTGTGGACACCCGCTTTGCATCACTTTGACAAGGTTCATTCACAATAGATCCCATTGGAACGATGTCATTCAGATCAAATTGAAAAGAACAGCAGGAATAGAAACTCATTGTGGATGTCACAGTGGAATATGGTGTGTTGACACACAGCACACATTTAGGGAGGTCTGATGCGTGATTGAATAATACAGAGCAAGACTGAGGGCAGCTAGAGGTCATTATTTCGTAAATACCTGGTAGAGATGGCTGGAAGAAGCACTGATGAACCATTTACTCATACAAAACTGAGATCCACAGTCAAAAACTCACTAAGATGCAGGTACACACAAATGTGTGAACGTCATGAACAAATGGAAATGTAGAAAAATATAGATCAACACATAATTACGAAGTAGGCAGGAGAAAAATCCCAGAATTAATTAAGTATTTAGAGATCAAACTATTCAACTGCAAATTTAATATGAATGGATGCTACATTGCTTTAGATAACCAAACTATACACATCTTAACCAAAGGCATTCTTGGTTTTCAGATTTCAGATTTCTTGTATTGTATACCAAATGTGTTTATAAATCTGGAAAAGGGGCTACTGGCAGTTTTCAATCAAAATGTGTTGGGGGAAATTATGCCTTCACAGCAAAACACTTATGGCATAGGATGATTAAGAGTGAACCTCTCAATCATTTGGGAACACTTATATGAAAGCCATAATCTCAAGTACAAAAGTTCAAGTTTTAAATACACATATATTCTGTTATTTTTTACAGCAGCAACACCCACCCATGAGTTAGGTTTTGTCTAACCAATCCCAGAGCTCCCTCATCAAACTGAACCCTTTGGTATGAGGTTGGGGACAAACTAGGCCTTAATGCACCTAAATCAAATGAAACAACCATCTATAGGGGTCATCATCAATAATCAGAAAATAGTGTGTGGGAACAACTAGAGATCATTGATATAATCTACTCGAACAAAAATATAAACGCAAAATGTAAAGTGTTGGTCCCATGTTTCATGAGCTGAAATAAAAGATCCCAGAAATGTTCCATATGCACAAAAACATTATTTCTCAAAAATGTTGTGCCGAATTTTTTTTACATCCCTGTTAGTGAGCATTTCTTCTTTGCCAAGATAACCTGACAGGTGTGGCATATCACGAATCTGATCAAACAGCATGATCATTACACAGGTGCACCTCGTGCTGGGGACAATAAAAGGCCACTCTAAAATGTGCAGTTTTGTCACACAACACAGACTTCTCAAGTTTTGAAGGAGCGTGCAATTGGCATGCTGACTGCAGGAATGTCCATCAGAGTTGTTGCCAGATAACTGAATGTTAATTTCTCTACCTTAAGCTGTTTTAGAGAATTTGGCAGTACGTCCAACTGGCCTCACAACCGCAGACCACGTGTATAGCGTTGTGTGGGCGAGTGGTTTGCTGATGTCAACATTGTGAACAGAGTGCCCCATGCATATCGGTATTCCCAGTCATGTGAAATCCATAGATTAGGGCCTAATGAATTTATTTCAATTGACTGATTTTCTCATATGAACTGTAACTCCGTAAAATCAAATGGAATTGTTGCATGTTGCGTTTATATTTTTGTTCCGTTTATATCAAAATGTGATACATAGCAGGACTGTAATAGATCAAATTTGGCTGGGCATCACAGAATAAATTGTGCGATAAGGATCAGTAAATGTAAAACTAGTGAGCAGGAACCACAGTCTGACAGACAGGAGCTGAGGGGTGACTGACTACCCACAGTATTAAATACAAGTTGGATGGGTTTATACTTAAGGACCAAGGCCAATATGCAGGAAGAGTGTGATTCACAGTGAACTCAATGATAAAGCTTTGTTATCGTTTTCGCGGATCAAATCCATATTTTTAACAAGAACAATGCATAGTATTGTTGTAAAAGAGATTCAAACTCTACAGAGGCAGATGGGAGCACAAAGCAGACACTGGAGGGCAAAAGAAGGGATACAACATCACGCCAGAAGATAAGAATAAGAGAGGTATCATTCTGTCTGCTACAAAGGATTGCTCCTTTCCGTTATCCTGAGCATGATATACACACAGTAACATGGCATAGCTGAATACAGCTTGAGGGAATAAACGGATCAGGAAGAACTAATTAACTCAAGACTAGGATGGGTGGAGGATAAAGATAGATGAGCAGACAAACAGGCAGACAGACAAGGCAGATAAAGGCCTGGATACTATCTAAAGACTAGGATAGTTGAACATTGCATTATATTTTCATTCCCAACCTAATAGTTTGGCTAAGGACCTCAAAGTCCTCAGTTTGGCAATCAAAGGATTTCATTGAATAAGTCTAATATAAATCAACTGCTTTAAAAACGTATTGTTTAAAAAAACATTTAAAAAAATAATTATCTCGGCCATAAACGAAAGGAAGACAAGTTGACAAGGATTGTCTCTCTGCTGCCTTTATCTTATCTTTCGAGTCTGATTTTCATTCCTACTGTATGTTTCCCAATTACAAGAAATGATCAAGGGTATTTTCTATATTCCCTCTTTTTCCTCAACTTCCTTCTCAGTAATGATACATTTTAATACATACATGTATATAATGTATATTCTTTAAGTTAAAATATAAGCAGTGACATAAACAACACAAAATATATGACAAAACACATCAATAAAAATAAATACTCTGTACTTGTATATATGCAATAGTAAACATGTTCAGGAGAAATATTTCACAAACAAGGAGGGCACTCAAAGAACAACATCTTTGTGCAGTTTTGTGTCTTAATTAAAGCACACACTTTGCAGTGTTCATCTTTTTATATCTTTCCAACCATTGTCTGTTGGAAACACAACATAGATAGATCCATGACTAAGTCCTGTTCAATAACAGTCTGCTGAATCTGTTCAGTGTTGTCTGTGTATTGTTGCTCTTGACCATCCCTCTATTGGCACCAGATCTGGTTTCATTCACTGAGTTGTAGGTTTCTGGTTTCACCCCATTTTCCTAAGAATTGGCACGATTAAACCTCGGTCACTCCTCCACCAGCCACAAGCTGCTCTATTGCACAACTCCCAAGATACAGTATATATATATACAGTATATATACGTATATATTTATTTTACATTTTTTAAAGGTAATTTAGACATTTCCGACCCAGTGGGGAAAAATATAAATAAACCAACAATATGGCAAGATCAGCTATCCTCTGGGACTGGGCCACTTGAGTTGAAACGACCAAACATATTGATAAATTGATAAAGTGCATTGGAATGCCCTCTCTGGGGCTATGGATAGTGTTCGTTGTCATAGCTGAATGGTGGGGTGTCACTATAGTTGTTTCTATTCTGGTTCTGCATGCATTATGGATTTTGTAAATGACAGCCTTGAGTCAGACCAGGAGTCATTGCACCTCCTTAACTTCTGTAATGCTCTATACCACAAGCATCAAATGAGCCATCTGATTACAGTGGATCATGGTAAATAATGATATCTAAGCATTATATAAAAACTTGGCACATAATTACAAATGGTATTGGATGAGGATTAGGTTGACCAAAATTGGGACTATTTATGAGTTAACCAATCAAATGATTTATCCTATAATCTCTAGAAAGTGCACTATTTCAATACTTTATTCTTAATCTATGCCAATAGGGACACTCTGTCAATCAGCATTCCCCTCTTTATTGTTCTACCTTTAATTTCTCCTTCACAAAACTATGGCTGGCCCAATGCTGGTTTCCTCCTCCCCTCCATTCCTCATATCCCGCTGTCAGACCTGGGTCTCCAGGCCGCTGAGTTTGGGGGTCAGGATGCGAGGAGTGACCCCGGAGTTGAGGTCCCTCTCAAACTCCAGTAGCTGACCCATGAAGTTGAGGTTGGGAGACACCACAGGACGACGGCCACGCACATACTTGTAGGCATCAGTCATGGTCATAAGGGTGTGCTTCATCAGATAGGCGATGACGATGGTTGCCGAACGGGACACGCCCGCTTGACAGTGAATCAACACTCCTCGCCCACTCTGGTGAGCCTCCTCTGTGGATGAAAATAGGTGGCTATCAGATTCCTGTCAAGGATGATCACTGGAATTCATCTATCCACAGCCTTTTCTGGATCTGACTCTCCAGTTCTCCCATCTTCCCTTTTGATCCATTTATAGATCCCTAAATGTCTCTCCAGTCAAAAACTTTGAAATCAGAGAACGAGATCAGAGGAAAGACTTCACATAGAAATCATCATGATCCTCTCCTTATCTCAGTGCTAAAATACTTCTAAGCTCAGAGACATAAAGACTGAAAGACAGGAACGGGGAGAGTGGGTGCGATAGAAAATGAAGGTAGATCAGGGGTGTCAAACATACGGCTCGCGGGCCGGATCTGGTCCAGCAAGGGGGTCCAATCCGGCCAACGGGTGTTTTGAGTTTTTTTTTTTAATCTACAGTTTATACATGTACAGTGCCTTCAGAAAGTATTCACACCCCTTGACTTATTGCACATTTTGTTGTGTTACAGACAGAATTCAAAATTGATGAAATAAATAAAAATGCTCACCCATCTACACACAATACCCTACAATGACAAAGTGAAAACATGTTTTTAGATATTTTAGCAAATTTATTGAAAATAAAATACAGAAATATCTAATTTACATAAGTATTCACACCCCTGAGTCAATACTTTGCAGAAGCACCTTTGGCAGTGATTACAGCTATGAGTCTTTTTGGTTAAGTCTCTAAGAGCTTTCCACACCTGGATTGTGCGACATTTGCCCATTGTTCTTTTCAAAATGATTCAAGTTCTGTCAAATTGGTTGTTGATCATTTCTAGACAACCATTTTCAGGTCTTGTCATAGATTATCAAGTAGATTTATGTTGAAACTGTAACTCGGCCACTCAGGAACATTCACTGTCTTCTTGGTAAGCAACTCTAGTGTAGATTTGGCAATTTGTTTTTAGGTTAATATCCTGCTGAAATGTGAATTCATTGATTACAAGCATACCCATAACATGATGCAGCCACTATGCTTGAAAATATGGAAAGTGGTACCCAGCAATGTGCTGTATTGGATTTGCCCCAAACATAACACCTTATATTCAGGACAAAAAGTGAATTGCTTTGCCACATTTTTTTTTATTGCCTTGTTGTAAACAGGATGCGTGTTTTGGGATATTTTTTATTCTATACAGGCTTCTTTCTTTTCACTCTGTCACTTAGGTTAGTATTCTGGAGTAACTACAATGTTGTTGATCCATCTTCAGTTTTCTCCTATCACAACCATTAAACTCTGTAATTGTTTTAAAGTCACCATTGGCCTCATGGTGAAATCCCTGAGCGATTTCCTTCCTCTACGGCAACTGAGTTAGGAAGGACACCTGTATCTTTGTAGTGACTGCATGTATTGATACACCACCTAAAGTGTAATTAATAACTTCATCATGCTCAAAGGGATATTCAATGTCTGCTTTTTTATTTCTACCAATAGGTGCCCTTCTTTGTGTGGCATTGGTAAACCTCCCTGGTCTGAGGTAGTCATTAAAAAATTATGTTAAACCCTATTATTGCACCCTGAGTGAGTCCATGCAACTTATTATGTGACTTGTTAAGCAACTTTTACTCCTGAACTTTAGGGTTGCCATAACAAAGGTGTTGAATACTTATTGACCCTACAGATTTAAATTTTTTATTATATATATTTTTTCCCCCCGAAAAACATAACTGTACTTTGACATTATCGGGTATTGTGCGTTGGCCGGTGATAAAAAAAGTTTCAATTTAATAAATGTTTAATTTTGGGTGTAGCACAACAAAATGTGTGTGTTGGGGACGACGACAAACACAATATACTTTAAAATGACAAAAACCAAATCGAAACTTTGAAGAAATTATAATGTACCCTACAATACAAATCAAATCAAAATGTATTGGTCACAAACACATGGTTAGCAGATGTTAATGCGAGTGTAGCGAAATGCTTGTGCTTCTAGTTCCGACAATGCAGTAATATCTAACAAGTAATCTAACAATTCCGCAACAACTACCTAATACACACAAATCTAAAGGGGTGAACGAGAATATGTAGTCGGAAGTTTACATACACCTCAGCCAAATACATTTAAACTCAGTTTTTCACAATTCCTGGCATTTAATCCGAGTAAAAATTCCCTGTTTTAGGTCAGTTAGGATCACCACTTTATTTTAAGAATGTGAAATGTCAGAATAATAGTAGAGAGAATTATTTATTTCAGATTATACTTCTTTCCTCACATTCCCCAGTGGTTCAGAAGTTTACATACACTCAATTAGTATTTGGTAGCATTGCCTTTAAATTGTTTAACTTGGTAAAACGTTTCGGGTAGCCTTCCACAAGCTTCCCACAATAAGTTGGGTGAATTTTGGCCCATTCCTCCTGACAGAGCTGGTGTAACTGAGTCTTTGTAGGTCTCCTTGCTCGCACACGCTTTTTCAGTTCTGCCCACAAATTCTCTATAGGATTGAGGTCAGGGCTTTGAGATGGCCACTCCAATACCTTGACTTTGTTGTTCTTAAGTTATTTTGCCACAACTTTGGAAGTATGCTTGTGGTTATTGTCCACTTGGAAGACCCATTTGCGACCAAGCTTTAACTTCCTGACTGATGTCTTGAGATGTTGCTTCAATATATCTACATAATTTTCCTCCCTCGTGATGCCATCTATTTTGTGAAGTGCACCAGTCCCTCCTGCAGAAAAGCACCCCCACAACATGATGCTGTCACTCCCGTGTTTCACGTTTGGGATGGTGTTCTTTGGCTTGCAAGCCTCCCCCTTTTTCCTCCAAACATAACGATGGTCATTATGGCCAAACAGTTCTATTTTTGTTTCATCAGACCAGAGGACATTTCTGCAAAAAGTATGATCTTTGTCCCCATGTACAGCTGCAAACTGTAGTCTGGCTTTTTTATGGCGGTTTTGGAGCAGTGGCTTCTTCCTTGCTGAGCGGCCTTTCAGGTTATGTCGATATCGGACTCTTTTTACTGTGGATATAGATACTTTTGTACCTGTTTTCTCCAGCATCTTCACAAGGTCCTTKGCTGTTGTTCTGGGATTGATTTGCACTTTTTGCACCAAAGTACGTTCATCTCTAGGAGACAGAACGTGTCTCCTTCCTGAGCGGTATGACGGCTACGTGGTCCCATGGTGTTTATACTTGCGTACTATTGTTTGCACAGATGAATGTGGTTCCTTCAGGYGTTTGGATATTGCTCCCAAGGATGAACCAGACTTGTGGAGGTCTACAATTTGTTTCCTGAGGTCTTTGATTATTTATTTTGATTTTCCCATGATGACAAGCAAAGAGGCACTGAGTTTGAAGGTAGGCCTTGACATACATCCACAGGTACACCACCAATTGACTAAAATGATGTAAATTAGCCTATCAGAAGCTTCTAAAGCCATGACATAATTTTCTGGAATTTTCCAAGCTGTTTAAAGGCACAGTCAACTTAGTGTATGTAAACTTCTGAACCACTGGAATTGTGATACAGTGAATTATAAGTGAAATAATCTGTCTGTAAACAATTTTTGGAAAAATTACTTGTGTCATGCACAAAATAGATGTCCTAACCAACTTGCCAAAACTATAGTTTGTTAACAAGAAATTTGTGGAGTGATTGAAAAACTAGTTTTAATGACTCAACCTAAGTGTATGTAAACTTCCGACTGCAACTGTATATGGATGAGCGATGGCGACACAGTTTCTTGATTGTGTCAGGCTTGCTAATAATCACCGAAATGAAAGGTAGACAGTCAGGGAGCATAGAAAATTCCCCAAACTACGGATAGAAGACCAGTCCCTGGGGCAAAATTAGTTTGACACCCCTTAGGTAGATACTGCTCAACTCACCGATGAACTCAAACACCTCCTCAAAGTACTGTCGTAGGTTCTGCTTGCTGTTGTCGGTAGCCGGCAGCCGTTTGTAGCGTACCAGGCCGGAGCCGAGGTGATAGAGGGGCAGGTGTGTGGTGACGTTGACCACGTAGCYGATGTTGAGACGCAGCAGCAGGTCCAGGTCCTGGGCGTCCCTCTCGTTGCCCAGGAAGAGGAAGGGTAGGATGGGGCTGACCACCGCATTCTCCACGTCAGGGGTCATCCCATTCTCATCTGACAGAGAAGCCGGTAGCGAGGAGGAGAGCGGCAGAGTGAGGTGCACTGGGAGAGGACAACACAACACAGTGAGAGATTTCTGTTAGAAAGGACAATTTAATTTGATTTGGATCACTGACAGGCATTCACCCTGAATTATACCAGAGTTAGACACAGAGAAAATAAATCAAGCATCAGAGATGGAAAGAGTTATGAAGAGATGTGTGAATGACGGAGAGACAATGAAAGTGTACAATATATCTCATTTACGGTTTTTGTTGAGTAGGAGTATCATTGAAATTAACTTTACTCCTGCAGAGCAAAGACGTTTGCAGCTCTGAGGAACTGCTAATGCTTTCATCATTTCATACATGTTCTCCTAACAGGAGGGAAACGTACAGACATGAAAAAGCTTCTGAAACGTGTGATTCTTTATACTATACTCTATGTCATCAACAGATCCTGCAGTCACTTAACAGAGTGGAGGAGGCTACAGTTATGTAACTATTAAGAAAAGAGAATACATCATAGCTTTTTGGGCTTTGTCATTTAAATGAGAACAGSTTAATCTCCCACTGACAGGGTTCAGTGTCAGCGACTCAATTTCCCTGGGAATTGTTTTAATTAATTCAGCTATTCTAATCTCCCGCTCTTATCAGCTGTCTTTGCGTTCCAATCACCATCCCTCCATTTCGCTCCTCTCTCTCTTTTTATGCTGGAGCCCAGGCTATAATTAAGTCATTATCCCCGGGTTCCTTTTAAACAACCAACATGTTAGAATAACATATAAAATGAGATTGGCAGGAAAGGAAGTGGATTTAAAAGATAGGCGAGGGAAGCATGGAGAAAGAGAGACAGTCAGGAGAATAAGAATAGGATGAAAGAGATTTTCTCCCAAAAAATGGTCATTTATGCAGTCAGACAGTAAAGCTGGTCTCTCAATTGGGGATTTTGTTTCTGTAACTATCTGGTGTCAAAAAAGTCCCCCACCAAAAATCTGCAGAAGTATAGCCTAAGAGACTGAAACAAAAACCAGTGTATGACACCCTTACCTCTGCCACTCTCTTCGTCCTGCTCTCTGTTGAGTGAGTTGAGGACCAGGTGGAGGGACTGGGCGGAGGGGAGGGAATGGCGTCCGTCTGCATCTCTCTGTCTGGGTTTGGGTTTGAGGAGAGTGCTGGGAGCTGACGGTGGGGGTGAGAAGGAGGGAGGGGATTGGGGAGAGGGGGTGCTGGGGGAAGGGGTGCGAGGGTATGTAGTATTGCCTTCCTGCCCCATGCCATCCACCTTTCCTGACTCCCCACCTTTGTTCCAGAGCCTCTTCAGGGAGTCCTGGTCTGGATCTCGCCCAGGCCCAGACCCAATAAAATCTAGGACAGCCATCTTGCCCTGCTGAAGCCGGCGTCGGCCAGCGTGGTCTGTTATCTGATTCCGGGTGAACTCCAATAGGTTCCTACAGTCCAGGGTGACAGGGCTGATTCCGTTGCTGCTGTTTTGGTTCTGACCCACACTTGTCTTCCCCACTCCCATCCCCATCCCTGCACAGCTCTGCTGGTTCTGTTGGGTTTTAGACCTGGTCATCTTTTTCGCCAGYTCCTCTGGCCAGATTGTGCGCACGCTGTAATCATCATCATCAGCGGGGAATACTCCCATGGGGGGCCCTGCCCCTACACCCCTGCCCATCCCAGGGGGCTTGCTGCCCCGACGGGGGTTGAAGGTGACAACTATAGGGTCGCTGCTACAATAGCTGCAGGTAGAGCTGCCGGCCTGACTGGCTTTGGGGTTGCAGCCACTCACACAACTCTGTAAGGCTCGCAGCGGGGCTGAGGAGGATAGTGGGGTACAGGGCAGGCATCCCCCCACCAGTTTTTTGCGGAATGCAGCAGGACTCTCAAAGGCGCCAGCCTCCCCGGAGCAGGAGGCACATCGCAGGGGTCTGAGCAAKCCCGTGCGGCAGTCCGACACAGTGCTGTTGGAGGATGAAGTGTTGGTGGTGGAGGCTGTGGACAAACATCCCCCAAGAGTTCTTAATCCCATTGCTGCGCCCCCTCTGTGGTTCACACCTACAACCCCGTGGCCGTGGCCACAGGAGAAAGAGGAAGACGGACTCTCCCTACCCCTCTGGCAGCCAGCAGAACGTCCCCTGCCCCCCCTGCAGCGGACCAGCTTCCAACAGCCACAGCTGAAGGGATGTGAAAAGTCGATGGTACAGGTGTGGTCTGGGCTGGGGAAACCTCCACGGGAGGAACAGGGGGAGAGGGGTAGGCCGTGGAGGATCTGAGGACGATGATCCCTGCCGCGGGATGGACGGGGCTGGTTGAGGGGTTGCTGAAACGAGGTAGGAGCACGGGGGTGGTGGGAGGGAGGGGGGACAGGGTAGTGGGAGTTTAGAACAGCAGCATGGGGCACAGGGACAGAGTTGTGGTGGCCGGGCAGGCTGTGGGGGTTGGGGTTTTGATGGACAGGTCCCAGTTTGGAATTCTCTTTGTTACCCACGTAGGGTACTTCCCGGGCACCTCTGGGGGGGAAGCTGGCAGAGCAGACTTTGGAGGACACGTTCTGCACCTTCTCTCTTCTGGACTTGGACTGCTGTCTCTGAGATGGGACAAACTCTAAGACTCCTCCCGGGGACACAGCCAGATGATTCTGATGGTGACTGCCTGGTGAGGCCTGTCTCTGGTTCTGTGGATGGTTTTGGAGTTGCTGCACTGCTYCTCCAGGTTTCCCTGATGTTCCTCCAGTGTTTTTCTCCCCGTATCCTGGATCCAAGCGCAACGAAACCCTTTTTTTGCTCCCCTTCACACTCCCACTGCGAACTAAAGAGTTGCTGTGCCCCCCTCCTTTTGTTCCTTTGTTCACAGATAACTTGATGTCGATCGTATGTGTGTGTTGGTGTGGTCTAGGGCCAAGAGTCACTGTCCCGTTGCTGTGACAGTGGCTAGGGGTGTGTCTGGTACCCTCTGAGACAATGGCCTTGTCGACCTTGGTTTTCTGCAGACGGGATGATGACCTGCGCTTGCATTCCAAAGACAGTGAGTTCGAGGAGGGAGGATTGGGGTAGGACTGAGGAGGATGGGGATGAGAAGGGCGGGAGAGAAGTTTGTTGCTATGGGCTGTTATATGGGAGTGGGGCTGTGGGGAGGACCCAGGTAGGGCCAAGTTTTTAGGGCGCTGAATAACCACTATGCGCTCGTCAAGAGGGAGTGGAGGCATCTGGGTCTACGCAAAGCTGTGTGTGTGTGTAAGAGGTAGGGGAGAAAGAAACAGAGAAACAATGTCAGGATTGTATTCAGATAACATTTTTAAATGACTGTTGGCATCAACATCATAACATTTTTTGAATTTGAAGCCACATTTACATCACATCTGTCCTACGCCAGAGTAATGACCAGTGGAACAACTAAGCTATGTAACTACCTTGCAACAGACTAGGTATGGAGTATGGTGTTATGGACAATTCCCACGTTTGCTCTTGCTTTTGGTTTAATCTTGAACAAAACGCTCTTTGGGCAATACTATGAAACAGTCTCTATACATACCTAGTACACAAGGTATTTACATGTGTTATTCCCTTATAGATAACACATAATAAAGCCAGTTAATGTAAATTGTTGCAGAGTTCGAATTCAAGAAGAACACATCCCGTGACTGTTACTTGACTACTGCTGCCGACCACCGTAGTGAACGATCAGAAGAATATGCGAAGCATATTTAATATACATATATAATCCATTGGATTTGGAGAAAAAAAATACAGCAAAAACACACAGTAATGAAATCAAAACCAAAAGACCAAAATACAGCCTTTATGGTTTTGCCAAAACAGGGCAGAGACCACTGTTTTAAGAACATTTTGTTGAAATTGAAGTTAGCTCAATCGAATGGTTGAAGAAATGAGGTAGAACCAAATAAACAGACAAATATATCTCCCTGTTAGAGAAGGCCCTTTACCATAGCAAAACAGACAAGAGAGCTGGCTGTTACTGCCACAGGCACTGAATGACCATCGATGTACGTGTCGTAACCTATAAATAAGCACTTCGTCATGAAATACTTGAATAAAGACTGGAGGAGAGAGGACATTTTGGGTAAAGCTTTAGATATTGTATTATTATCATCATGTTGTTCTACCCTTTAAATAAAGACAGTAAAATTGATGCCTAATTCTCATTGGTACTAAAGACTTTTGTCATCTACTAAGCGCTACTTACGATGACAAAACCCATTAATGAGCTTTTTTTGTTGCATTAAAGAAGATTCTCTGGGACAGGGCAGTACAGAGAGATAACGAGAGAGAGAAAGGTTGGGAGAGAAATAGAGAGACGGGAGGACAGCGATATAAAGACAGAATATGACGTGACAGGGTAGACCACAGACTAGACAGGAGGAAGATACATGGCAAAAGGCACTAATGATTATTCACTCCCAAGCAACACACATAGTGACCCATAGACAAAGCACACCATGCTTGCGTTTTCCACATGCATACGTCCACGCACAGAGCTTGGTGATGGCATCCTCATCTTTTTCCCTTTTTCAGCCTTGCCTTCGTAGCCTGTGGTGGAGGGGGGTGGGGTTACATTGACCCAGTTTTGTCATGGTGGAAGTCAACATCACTCTGATCACTTTTCACTCACACATTGTAAACACCTCATCAGCACATAAATGAACACAGTGTAGCGGTGTATTGGTCCTTTTTAATCATACTGTCAAAAGAACAGTCAGACCAAAAACACAGTGCAAATCACAAAAACATACTTAAGCAAATGCTTGCAGCAAGCAATGCCTCTAGAGATCATTGTCATCATCATCATTGTTCATCAGTGCCATTCTGACCATTCCTGTCACCATATCTACAATTGCAGCCAGTAGTCCTACATACATTGTGTGAAAATATGTTCTGAATGTGGAGGCTTGATAAAGGGTGTAAAAGTAATGTTTTTGCTACAGAATAAGAGCATAGGCTTACCTCTAATAGATACAACGCTTCGGATGTGCAGAAGACAGACTTCCACCCGCTATACCATTATGTGATCATTGTTACGGCGATAGAATGGCTAGAACATTTTTGAAATTCTGTCCCTGAATGTCACAAAGGTGAATGTAGAGAGGTGACCTGATGATTAGTCTCAGTCTGAAGCGGAGGACCATGTTGGACTCACAAGGCACTGTCTGTCTCTTTAGGATCTTTCACCACATACAGTGCATTCGGAAAGTATTCAGACACCTTCCCATTTTCCACATTTTGTTACGTTACAGCCTTATTCTAAAATGGATTAAATAAATGTTTTCCTTATCAATCTACACACAATCCCCCATAATGACAAAGCGAAAACAGATTTTTAGATTTTTTTGCAAATTTAAAAAAAATCACAAACAGAAATACCTTATTTACATTAGTATTCCGAACCTTTGCTATGAGACTCGAAATTGAGCTCAGGTGCATCCTGTTTCCATTGACCATTATTGAGATTTTTCTACAACTTGCAGTCCACCTGTGGAAAAATTCTATTGACTGGACATGATTTGGAAAGGCACACACCTGTCCTTCTAAGGTCCCACAGTTGACAGTGCAAAAACCAAGCCATGAGGTTGAAGGAATTGTCCGTAGAGCTCCGAGACAGGATAGTGTCAAGGCACTGATCTGGGGAAGGGTACCAAAACATTTCTGCAGCATTGAAGGTCCCCAAGAACACAGTGGCCTCCATCATTCTTAAATGGAAGAAGTTAGGAACCAACAAGACTCTTCCTAGAGCTGGCCGCCCGGTCAAACAGAGCAATCGTGGGAGAAGGGCCTTGGTCAGGGAAGTGACCAAGAACTCGATGGTCACTATGACAGAGTTCCAGAAGGACAACCATCTCTGCAGCACTCCACCAATCAGGCCTTTATGGTAGAGTGGCCAGACCATTGGTCATCCTTGAGATGTTTCTACAACTTAATTGGAGGCCACCTGTGGTAAATTCAATTGATTGAATATGATTTGGAAAGGCACACACCTGTCATATATAGGGTCCCAATGTTGACAGTTGTCCGTAGAGCTCCGAGGAAGGACTGTGTAGAGGCACAGATAAGGGGAAGGGTACTAAAACATTTCTGCTTCATTGAAGGTCCCCATGAACACAGTGACCTCCATCATTCTTAAATGGAAGAAGTTTGGAACCACCTGGCCAAACTGCGCAATTGGGGGAGAAGGGCTTTGGTCAGAGAGTTGACCAAGAACCAGATGGTTGCTCTGACAGAGCTCCAGAGTTCCTCTGTGGAGATGGGGGAAACTTCCAGAAGAACAACCATCTCTGCAGCACTCCACCAATCAGGCCTGTATGGTAGAGTGGCCAGATGGAAGCCACTCCTCAGTAAAAGGCACATGACAGCCCGCTAGGAGTTTGCCAAAAGGCACCTAAAGGAGTCTCAGACCATGAGAAACAAGATTCTCTGGTCTGATGAAACCAAGATTGAACTCTTTGGCCTGAATGCCAATCGTCACGCCTGGAGGAAACCTGGCACCATCTCTACGGTGAAGCATGGGGGTGGCAGCATCATGCTGTGGGGATGTTTTTCAGCGGCAGGGACTGGGAGACTAGTCAGGATTGAGGGAAAGATGAACGGAGCAAAGTACAGAGAGATCCTTGATGAAAACCTGCTCCAGAGCACTCAGAACCTCAGACTGGGGTGAAGGTTCACTTTCCAATAGGACAACAACCCTAAGCACACAGCCAAGACAACACAGGAATGTTTTCGGGATAAGTGTCTGAATGTCCTTGAGTGGCCAGCCAGAGCCATGACTCAAACCATTTCTAACATCTCTGGAGAGACCTGAAACTATCTGTGCATYAAGGGCTGTAATCGCTGCCCAAGGTGCTTCAACAAAGTACTGCGTAAAGGGTCTGAATATTTATGTAAATGTGATATTTTTGGGAGTTTTTTGTAATACATTTGCTAAATAATCTAAAAACTAGTTTTTGCTTTGTTATTATGGTGTGTAGATTGATGAGGTGGAAAAACAATTTAATAAACTTTAGAATAAGGCTGTGACGTAACAAAATGTGGAAAAAGTCAAGGGGTCTGAATACTTTCAGAATGCACTGTATCATCTGTTATGGCACATCAGTCTACTGCTGAAATTATCTGAAATTGTGAGGCCTATTTGAAGCCTTCCGTGACCTCTGGTCACCTATCTACACATTCACACAACGACCTACCTGCAATACTATTTATCCCGGTTTGCTGTGGACAAATAACGTCATGCTGCGCCTGCAAGGTAAGGAGAATAATAACAACGGGCATTGGTGAAAAAAACATAAGAAATTGACTTCTAATAACAGAGTGAAATTATTTTGCGCATTGTCGCACATCTCTCTGTGAATGGCAGGGAAGAAGAAGCAGTCTCCTCTCATCTCCATGAGTGGCGTTTGCCCTTTGTTCGCATATAGGATATAGATATGCTGAAATGATTAGACCTAGGCTATATAAAAATAGCCAAAATTAGAATACATACTAGTATTGAATAGTGACTTGCAAAAACGCACATCATGTAAATAATTAATAAGAAAACCATGCAACAAAAAAATATATAGAAGAAATAATGGTTATGGCCTTGTAGCATGTATGTCCCACAACTCCAGCATTAGGCCATGGAAAATGATTAATCATCATCTAGTATCACTTTCACTCCCACAGTCCTGATAAATAATATAACTTATTTTGGCAAAGACTGCAGAGATTGAGGGTTGGTAGTATTATCCTCTGCTGGGCAGTTTATAAGTAATGAAGGTGAATTTAATCAAATTGATTCGTAGTGTCGCGTCAAATGGATATATAGCGTCCGGTGTCTCAGGAAAGGGAAAACTAGTTTGAGGACATCACTGTTCTTAGGAGTCTAGTCTGTGAGACCAGGCTGCATTCTAACGCATTGGCGTGTTTCTTATATGCATACGTGTGTAACACGTAGCCATAGTGCTGGATCCTCATGTGTCAACAATAGCCTATAATATTCAGAGTAATTGTATATCAGACATGAGTCTTGTTCGTCAGGATACTTTACGCCTGGTTAAAGGTTTAAAATAAATTCACTTACGTTAGGATTGACAATTCCGTTGTATCGTCATGCTCTCCGTGTAATATAGTTATTTACATTTTCATTGATGTTGTCCAGACATTTCTTTGGTTAACGGTATCCTCTTCTACACTGGAGGACCTATCATATTTTGCGGATCCGTTTTCCGTGCAAGAATAAGCTTGCATATAAAAATAGAGGACCTACGACACTAAGCATCTATTATTGATAATAAAAAATAAAAAAATATCACCACTATAAAAAGTGCTTACACCACACCAGTGTCAGTGCTTGTACATGTGTCAATGTGCTCTCGGCTGTATATGTGAATGAGAGCGAGGAAGACACTAAGACAGGCGGTGCTGTATGGAGGTGGGGTCTGTGGTCTGTGCAGTGGATGACATCATTCCAGACCAATGGCAAGCAAAATGTTATAAGGCAGCCAGCAAATTAAGCTTCGTTTTGAGCACGTGTGCAGTATAAAGTGGTATTCTCCAATGTCATTCGACGGGGTGGGAGGCGGTGATAACAGTGGTAGGTAGGCCTATTACAAGCCAGTGTTGTGCTGAAATTATGTAACAGTGAAAGCTTGAATAAAATCGATTGTGTCATTGTAGTTATAGAACTAGAACATTTAGTTTCAGCCATTGTTCAACCTCTTCTTGACCTAGCCTACATAACCTACAAATAAGGCCTGTGTCTATCAGACACAAATACACACACACATACATGATTTTTTTTACGATATACAGTCAGGTCCCAAATTTTTGGCACCCTTGAAAAAGATTAGCAAAAAAGACTGTATAAAATAAATATTACAAATAATGGGCTATATTGTTAGCACAAAAAAATGCACAATAATATAATTTTATACTAATACAATTGATCAGAGAAAGAGATTTTGTTTAACAAGTGATACTATTTTTCCCMAAAAATGTATGGGTCAAAATTATTGGCACCCATGTGTCAATACATCAGCTTGTGAGGATAACGGTACTGAGCCTTTAACATTTTTTTTATGATATTGGAGAACACATTGGGAGGGATCTTAGACCGTTCCTCCATACAGAATCTGTCCAGATCCTTGATATCCTTCGTCTGCGCTTATGGACTGCCCTCTTCAGTTCAAACCCGTTTTTCCAATGGGGTTCAAGTCCGGAGACTGAGATGGCCATTGCAAGATGATGATTTTGTGGTCAATTAACAATTTATTTATGAATTGTTTTGTCTGCTTTGGGTTATTGTCTTGCTGGTAGATCCACTTGCGGCCCAGTTTCAGCCTCCTAACAGAGGCAACCATGTTTTTGGCTAAAATGTCCTGGTACTGGGTAAAGATCATGATGCCTTTGACCTTAACAAAGGCCCCAGGACCAGTGGAAGCAAAATAGTTCCATAACATCAAAGAAGGTCTACACCTGTTGTATTCAGTGCATGTGACAAATAAACTTTTGATTTGATCCACCACCATATTTTACAGTAGGTATGGGGTTCTTTTCTGATTATGCATCCTTATTTCGATGCCAAACCCACCACTGGGGTGCGAGGCCAAAGAGCTCCCTTTTTATGTCATCTGACCATTGCACCGGTTCCAATTCAAGTACCAATGCCATTTAGCAAATTCCAGGTGTTTACACTTGTTGGATGACATAAAAAAAAGAGCTCTTTGGCCATGCACACCAGTGGTGGGTTTGGCGTCAAAATAAGGATACATAAGCAGAAAATAACCACATTCAGACAAAATATTGATGTCATCCCTCATTATGAAGAACACTGTTCATGCCTCTCTCTCTATCTGTGTGTGTGTGTGTGTGTGTGTAAGAGAGAGAGACAGAGAGAGAACGAGAGAGAGAGAGTGAGGGGGGTGGGGACATGTGAGAGTCATTTATAATGAAGTCTGACAACTTTAGTCAGCACATTGATGTCATGATCTTGACTACACAGGCATAGCCTATGTGATTATATGAGTTGTTGAACATTGTGTTACAACACTAACTCACACCTGAAGAATTATGTAATTAATTTCCCAGCCCCGAGCTTCAGAAATAATGCCTTCGTAAAGAATTTAGACTTTTTCCCCCAAAATTTAACTTACAGCCTTATTCTAAAATTGATTAAATAGTTTTTTTCACACATCAATCTACATACAATACCTCATAGCAACAAAGCCAAAACAGGTTTCGAATGTTTGCTAACTTATAAAAAATATCACATTTACATAAGTATTCAGACCCTTTACTCAGTACTTTGTTGAAGCACCTTTGGCAGCGATTACAGCATTGAGTCTTCTTGGGTATGACACAAGCTTGGCACACCTGTATTTRGGGAGTTTCTCCCAATCTTCCCTGGAGATCCTCTCAAGCTCTGTCAGGTTGGATGGGGAGCGTTGCTGCAAAGCTTTTTTCAGGTCTCTGCAGAGATGTTCGATCGGGTTCAAGTACGGGCTCTGGCTGGGCCACTCAAGGACATTCAGAGACTTGTCCCGAAGCCACTCCTGTGTTGTCCTGTTGGAAGGTGAACCTTCGCCCCAGTCTGAGGTCCTGAGAGCTCTGGAGCAGGTTTTCATCAAGGATCCCTCTGTGCTCCGTTCATCTTTTCCTCAGTCCTGACTAGTATCCCAGTGCCTGCCACTGAAAAACATCCCCACAGCATGATGGTTGCCACCACCAT
This sequence comes from Salvelinus sp. IW2-2015, assembly GCF_002910315.2. NCBI lineage: Eukaryota > Metazoa > Chordata > Actinopteri > Salmoniformes > Salmonidae > Salvelinus > Salvelinus sp. IW2-2015. The sequence continues at coordinate 37,427,944 of NC_036863.1, read as the reverse complement.
GCTTCACCTTAGGGATGGTGCCAGTTTTCCTCCAGATGTGACACATGGCAATCAGGCCAAAGAGTTGAATCTTGGTTTCATCAGACCAGAGAATCTTGTTTCTCATGGTCCGAGAGTCTTTAGGTGCCTTTTGGCAAACTCCAAGCGGGCTGTCGTGTGCCTTTTACTGAGGAGTGACTTCCGCCTGGCCATTCTACCATACAGGCCAGATTGGTGGAGTGCTACAGAGATGGTTATCCTTCTGGAAGGTTCTCCCATCTCCACAGAGGAACTCTAGAGCTCTGTCAGACCGACCATCGGGTTCTTGGTAACCTCCCTGACCAAGGCTCTTCTCCCCCGATTGATCAGTTTGGCCGGGCGGCCAGCTCTAGGAAGGGTCTTGGTGGTTCCGAACTTCTTCCATTTAAGAATGATGGAGGCCACTGTGTTTTTGGGGATCTTCAACACTGCATACATTTTTTGGTACCCTTCCCCAGATCTGTGCCTTGACACAATCCTGTCTCGGGGCTCTACTGACAATTCCTTTGACCTCATGGCTTGGTTTTTGCTCTGATATGCACTGTTAACTGTGGAACCTTATAGAGACAGGTGTGTGTCTTTCCAAATATTGTCCAATCAATTGTATTTACCACAGGTGGACTCCAATCAAGTTGTAGAAACATCTCAAGGATGATCTACGGAAACAGGATACACCTGAGCTGAATTTCGAGTCTCATAGCAAAGGGTCTGAATACGTATTACTTTGTTAAATTTTTTAAAACACATTTTCAAAAATGTATAAAAACCTGTTTTTGCTTTGTCATTATGGGGTATTGTGTGTAGATTGCTGATCTTTTTTTTTGTAATCCATTTTAGAAGACTGTAACGTAACAAAATGTGAAAAAAGTGTTTCAGAAGGCACTGTARGTCAACTTGTAGGCTAGTAAAAGCTTGAAATGTTGTTATTTTAAGCAATAACCAACAGAGGGCAGCAAAAACTAGTAAATATCTGTGTTGGGGTTTCAAGAGGAATTGGGGCCCTGCAATGATGTGTTTACAGTGCCTTCAGAAAGTATTCATACCCCTTGACTTACCGCACATTTTGTTGTGTTACAGCCAGAATTCAAAATGGATTAAATATGTTTTTCTTCTTCTCACCCTTCTACACACAATACTCTAAAATGACAAAGTGAAAACACATTTTTGCAAATGTATTGAAAATGAAATACAGGAATATTAACTTACTTAAGTAACATGAGTCAATACTTTGTAGAAGCACCTTTGGCAGTGATTACAGCTGTGAGTCTTTTGGGGTAAGTCTTTTAGAACATTGCACACCTGGATTGTACAATATTTACCCATTATTCTTCAACAAATTCTTCAAGCTCTGTCAAGTTGATTGGTGAACATTGCTCAACAGCCATTTTCAAGTCTTTCCATAGATTGTCAACCCAATTTAAGTCCAAACTGTAACTAGGCTACTCAGAAACATTCAATGTCGTCTTGGTATCAACTCTGATGTAGATTTGGCCTTCTGTTTTAGGTTATTGTCCTGCTGAAACGTTAATTCGTCTCCCCATGTCTGTTGGAAAGCAAAAGGAAACAGGTTTTCCTCTAGGATATTGCCTGTGCATATTCTGTTTATTTTTTAAACTCCCTAGTCCTTACCGATGATAAGCATACCCATAACATGATCTAGCCACCACCACGCTTGAAAATAGTGTTAAGCAGTGATGTGTTGGATTTGCCCCAAACATAATGCTTTGTATTCAGGACAAAAAGCTAATTTCTTTGCCACATTTTTTGCCATATCACTTTAGTGCCTTGTTGCAAACAGGATGCATAGTTTTATTCTGTTCCTTCTTTTCACTCTGTCAATTACATTAGTTAGTATTGTGGAGTAACTACAATGTTGTAGATCCATCCTCAGTTCTCACATCACAACCATTAAACTCCAACCATTTTAAAATACCCATTGGCCTCATGGTGAAATCCCTGAGCAGTTACCTTCCTCTCCAGCAACTGAGTTAGGAAGGACACCTGTATCTTTGTAGTGACTGAGTGTATTGATACATCATCCAAAGCCTAATTAGTAACTTCACCATGCTCAAAGTGATTCAGCATCTACTTTTACTTTATTTACACATCTACCAATCGGTGCCCTTCTTTGCAGGACATTGGAAAAACCTCCCTGGTCTTTGTGGTGGAATCAGTTGTTGAAATTCACTACTTGATCGAGGGACCTTACAGATAATTGTATGTGTCGGGTACAGAGATGGGGTAGTCATTCAAACATGGAATGAGTCCATTCAACTTAAGCGATTTGTTAAGCACATTTTTACTCCTGAACTAATTTAGGCTTGCCCTAAAGTGGTTGAATACTTGCCTCMAGCCATTTCAGCTTTTCATTTTCTTCCCTAACATTTTCTGCAAACAAAATTCCACTTACATTATGGGGTAGTGTCTAGATCAGTGACAAAAAAAACACCATTGAATCAAATTTAAATTCTGGCTGTAACAGTGCAGAAGTAATGGTTTGTGAATACAGTGCCTTCGGAAAGTATTCAGACCCCTTGACTTTTTCCACTTCGTTAGGTTACAGCCTTATTCTAAAATTCATTAAGTCATTCCCCCACCCCCGCATCTACACACAATAGCCCATGACAAAGCAAAAACTGAAATATCACATGTACATAAGTATTCAGACCCTGTGCTCAGTACTTTGTTGAAGCAACTTTGGCAGCAATTACAGAATCAAGTCTTCTTGGGTATGACACTACAAGCTTGGCACACCTGTATTTGGGGAGTTTCTCCCATTCTTCCCTGCAGATCCTCTCAAGCTCTGTCAGGTTGGATGGGGAGCGTCGCGGCACAGCTATTTTCAGGTCTCTTCAGAGATTTTCGATCGGGTTCAAGTCCGGGCTCTGGCTAGGCCCTCAAGGACATTCAGAGACTTGTCCTGAAGACACTCCATTGTCTTGGCTGTGTGCTTAGGGTCGTTGTCCTGTTGGAAGGTGAACCTTCACCGCAGTCTGAGGTCCTGAGCAGGTTTTCATCAAGGATCGCTCTGTACTTTGCTCCGTTCATCTTTCTCTCGATCCAGACTAGTCTCCCAGTCCCTGCCGCTGAAAAACATCCCCACATTATGATGCTGCCACCACCATGCTTCAACGTAGGGACGGTGCCAGATTTCCTCCAGATGTAACACTTGGCATTCAGGCCAACACATTCAATCTTGGTTTCATCAGATCAGAAAATCTTGTTTCTCATGGTCTGACAGTCCTTTAGGTGCCTTTTAGCAAACTCCAAGTGGGCTATCATGTGCCTTTTACTGAGGAGTGGCTTCCATCTGGCCACTCTACCATAAAAGCCTGATTGGTTGAGTGCTGCAGAGATGGTTGTTCTTCTGGAAGGTTCTTCCATCTCCACAGAGGAACTCCGGAGCTATGTCAGAGTAACCATCGGGTTCTCGGTCACCTCCCTGACCAAGGCCCTTCTCCCCCGATTGCTCTGTTTGGCCGGACGGCCAGCTCTAGGAAGAGTCTGTGGTTCCAAACTTCTTCCACTTAAGAATGATGGAGGCCACTGTGTTCTTGGGGACTTTCAATGCTGACCAAATGTTTTGGTACCCTTCCCCTTATCTGTGCCTCGCCACAATCCTGTCTCGGAGCTCTACGAACAATTCCTTTGACCTCTTGGCTTGGTTTTTGCTCTGACGTGCACTGTCAACTGTGGGACCTTATATAGACAGGTGTGTGCCTTTCCAAATCATGTCCAATCAATTTAATTTACCACAGGTGGAATCCAATCAAGTTGTAGAAACATCTCAAGGGTGATCAATGGAAACAGGATGCACCTGAGAAAAATGTTTAGTTTCATAGCAAAGGGTCTGAGTTCTTATGTAAATAAGGTATATTTTTTAAATGTTTTTAATTTTCTAAAAACGTGGTTCACCTTTTCATCATGGGGTATTGTGTGTAGATTGCTGAGGATATTGTTTTATTTAATCAAATTTTAGAATAAGTCCTTTCTAAAGGCGCTGTACATGTACATCATTGGGCCCTACCCTTGTGTAGTTTCAGAATGTGATTAGTTAAATTTACACATTGATTCCTGAGGTACACAATGCCTCTTGGAGGGTGCTCGGTGTAGAAATATTTTACTTTTTTGGTGGGGGCTCACATTGAGGAGGAGCCCTGATTTGATATGAGGATGCCCACGTCTCCTTTAGCTCCCCTGTTATTTGAACGATGAGCTTGGATGAACATTTAACATAAGTGGGTTCGGGGCTGTTTCTTGAGGGCCTGAGGCTTTAATGGGACAGAAGATGTAAGGTGTTGTAGATAGAAAACGAACTGTCAGTTGCAATAGAACCTTGTTTCCTTAGCCTGGTCCCAGATCTGTTTGTGCTATATTTCCACTCCTGGTCATGCAAAACATGTTTAGCATTAGCTCTCGTTTACACAAGAGGGGGTCCTCTTGGGTTCTCAATTGAAACATGAACAATGGCTCGGCCAATGTGTACAACAGTACCGACGCTCTTTTTAAATAATCATTGCTTGCGGTACTGTTTTGGTAACCTTGTCATCGAGGGGGGGAAAAGTAAAATACTTTCCCCCCTATTTTTTTTACACAGGTTATGGCTCGTTTACAGAAGAGAGGTGCCCATCTGTTCTAATTAGCTATTTAGCGTCTCAGAACACCTGTGTGTAACGGAAGCCTGAATGGTGTTGTAACATAAAAGCACTGGCTGGAACTGTTAAAACAGTACGTGCATATTTTGCTTTTGTACAATTATTTTGATGTGATATGAAAGTAGAGGGCCTTACGTTTATAAAACCGTATCGATTCAGATGGAATATTTGGCTGTCAGAGCACCTCTTAACATAAGGGTCTTGGACGTTAAAAGAGTAGACTAGCCTTTAGTACATCTTGGGCTAATTTGGCATATGACACGGAGTAATGGGTGTAATGTTAGCATAAACAGATTGGTACCCAGGCTAATGTTTCCTGTTAGTGGCTTCTTATTTCCTTCAACCACACTGAAAAATCGGTACGCCACTGTCTGTTTAATACAATTCGTGGAGGTGACAGATTAACATAATTAAAACTTGAATGGCTAGTCTGAAATCAAATCAGACCTTCTTAGATCTGAAATAATCGGATGAGTAAGAAAAAAAAAAAAAAACTCCACCTAGACACCTGGTAGGTTCCACCATATTGCTTACACCCATCAGATATTGCGGTAAATGTGTAACTAGCTATGGCTAGTATTTGATTTCACACTAGGTTGTTTGGCCAGCTGGAAAATAATCAGCGTAGACGCAGTCGAAACCTGGGGGGCGCTTCAACTCTAGTTAGTGTATAGCCCACCCGAGATTCCGCGACCCAGCAAACTGAGCATACTCGCATAGCGCGGAGGGACAAACTCGGAATTAAACTTGATTACATATGTCGCTTTAGCTATTCTGATATTCAAACCTGCTAGCGTAGACAGCTACCTTCAACTTATATACCACATTTATAAAAGCAAGACCAAAGACGGACCGAGCGAGCTAACTTACTGGCCAAGTAACATAGCAAGCTAACTAACGTACGTTGATAGCTGGTCAGGAAGAATACAGGACGTTGCGGTTGTTTTGCTCGTGTACCATTTTAGCTAACCGGCTAGTCAAAGCGACTGCAGTTCATTTTCAGTTTAACTCGCGGATTCTTACCTCTGCCGTGGAGGGAAACTAGCCTACGCTATCTAACAACCTAGAGTTGGCAAAGCAGCTTGCTGATAACGTTTTCATCATTACAACTGAGGGTCGATAGTGTATTATAGTTAATGATATTTAACTAGCGAGCGTTTTTTTATTCCTCTAAAGAGGACATTTGGGCTGCTGCTATCGGCGTGGCCAAAGTTTGGTAGAATCCCCGGACTAGATTTTACCGCCTACTTGTGGGAACAAACCTCGCTTTGGGTGGAGCTTTAGCTAGCATAGCCCTCTAACTTGACAGCTCATCCTTCCACTGCACAGCTCCRTGTGTAATTGGCAGACCACTTTTCTCCATTGAGTAGAATAGTCGTACCAATGTAGATAGCTTGTGAATGCGGAGTTTCCTTTTCACGTGAATAGCTGTTATTTCAGATACTTGTGAATCCAGAACTTTGCTTTGAACTCGAACGGTACTTATATTCTATTGATAGGTARCTAACTACTAACGTTATCTTCCTACTACCTGGACTAGGTATGGTATTTCATTGACGATTGAGTAACTTCAGCTAGCTGGATAGCTAGCTAGTTAGCTAGCTAGAACTTTAGCTCGCTAGCTAGCTAGCTAGTTTAATTACTCCTCGACACGTAACGTTAGCTAGCTAACGTTAGCCTCGAGCTAAGGCTACGTATGAGTAACTTTTTGATAAGTTGGCTAGCTAACTAAATTAGCTACACAAACAATATAGTCCCCAGTTCAGCAATAACAAACACGGAGGGCAGATGTACATTGAGTTTTGAGATTCTGTTAAGAAGTTACCCCCCGAAAATCTGTTAAGATGTCAACCCGGACGCCATTATTAACAATTGAACATTCGTCAAACCAGGTAAGCCAACTGCAGTTGCGGTATATCAGACAATTTTTAGGTAGCTAATTTAGCTAGCCTGAACTAGTTAACTTAAACCACATAAACCCTCTTTCTTTTCCTAGCCCTCAGGCTTGCTATCTTCCTAACTTGGCTACTTTACTAATCACACATTGTTTGTGGTTAGGAGGTATTGCATGGTGTAGAATTTGAGTWAAAAAAAAAAAAAWAGATATTTAGCTATCGAACTATGATTAAATAACGTTAGAGGGCTAATAGCTTAACTAGTTAGGAAACATTTGTAACCAGGTTTAGACACTTTATGAAGCATTTCAGTAGGAAATGCCAATACTTTTTAAAACTCACTTTTCCATGTCTTTTTCAAATCGTGTCAATAGGAGCAGATGTAATCTCTGACATTAATGTCTACACAGAATATATCAATCATGTTTACTTTTATATTTTTTGACAACTTTATAGGTCTTCCCCTTTTCCTGTATGCCCCCACATTGTTTGAGTGACTTTGTCTAACTAGTCAACAGATCATTCACTGCCAGCCAGTAAGTCAAGTTGTAGGCCCAACTAGATATTGCCACTTCTACAACTGTTTAGAGTGTGAGCTGCATCCTCTGCCATCTTGTTTGTGTTAGCCAGTAGCTCTTGTCTGAACTGGAATGGGGGATTCCATCATACAAATTGCCTGAGAGTGTCCTAAATATACTTTAGTAGGAATAGCTCAAATCAGGTGTAAGTAGAGGACAGCATAATTTACATTTGTGCATTTGAGCAGCAACTCAGTCATGAACACACATCTGCTTGCAGTGAAGGCTGGCTCTCATTACTGACATGAATGTTTTAGTCAATAATGACATTATGAAACAATTGTCTATTCAAATCACAAATTGCTGATCCTTATACATGAGTAGCAGAGATGTTGATCTATTCCATCCCTAACTTGCACATGCTACTAATTCCAACGTTTTGTTTGCCACTGAATTTGGCTGAAGCAAGGAGTGGTACCCTGCCCAGCTTGTTTGATTACAGACTGCTGTTGACCAGGGACTCTCAATGTTCTTCTTACCCCAGTTTCTCTGTTCGTTAAAACCAGCATTTCCAGTTGAGCTGGGCGTAGGATATGTGTGAAGGCCAAGGGGAGTGCTTCTTTTCTCCACTTTGGAAGGATTAGCATTATTTGTATGCACGCACATCTGTCAGAGTTTCCCTGTGTGTGTACTTCTACATTTTAGCAGAGGCTGATATCCAGAGCGACATACAGGTGCAATTCGGGTTAAGTGCCTTGCTCAAGGGCACATTGGAAGATTTTTCACCTAGTCAACTCAGGAATTCTAACCAGCAACCTTTAGGTTACTGGGTCAATACTCTTAACCGCTAGGCTACCTGCCTCCCACTTTCTCCTGCATCTGTTAGTAATTATGGTTCTGGATATGGCATCATATTTATGATTGGTCAATGAAAGATGAAGAGAATATTTATCCATCTGGTTGTAGGCCTATTGAAAACATTTAGGTTTTTACTATCTGGTTTCAGTGACAGTGTCTTTGTTTTTACCAGCCATTCCCTGAGTGATCTTGGTTTCTCCCTGTGGTCTTTCTGTCATGACCTAACCCCAGTCATATACTTGTGGGTATTAATAGCTCACATAGGCAGGGGTGGGATGATTTTAAAAGCTTGTGTAAACACTCTTCTTGTTCCAGCTTTGTTTAAAATGATGATTAGGTTCCTTGTCTGAAAGGATTCATCACTATCCAGTATTCCTTTTATTTCTCAGCTTTGTAGCTTGTGCTGTCTTCTCTGAGGAAAAAGTTGACCGATTTTTAGTTCTGCTAAGTATTTTAACATTTAGGCTTACTAATGAATGTATTCTCTTACAACATGGGCTACCTGTCTTTATCTATACTGAACCAAAATATAAACGCAACCATTTCAAAGATTTTAGAGTTAAAGTTTATATAAGGAAATCGGTCAATTGAAATAAATTCATTAGGCCCTAATCTATGGGTTTCACATGGGCCCACCCACTGGGGAGCCAGGCCCAGCCAATCAGAATGAAGCCGGATGTGGACGTCCTGGGCTGGYGTGGTTACATGTGCGATTGTGAGGCTGGTTGGACGTACTGCCAAATTCTCTAAAATGACGGAGGTGGCTTATGGTAGAGAAATTAACAGTAAATTCTCTGCGAACAGCTTTTGTGGACATTCCTGCAGTCAACATGCCAATTGCACACTCCGTCAACTTGAGACATCTGTGGCATTGTGTTGTGTGACAAAACTGCACATTTTAGTGGCCTTTTATTGTCCCCAGCACAAGGTGCATCTGTATAAAGATCATGCTGTTTAATCAGCTTCTTGATATGCCACACCTGTCAGGTGGATGGATTATCTTGGCAAAGGAGAAATGCTCAGTAACCAGGATGTAAACAAGTTTGTGCACAACATTTGAGAGAAATAAGCTTATTTTGAGTATGGAACATTTTCTGTGGTCTTTTATTTCAGCTCGTGAAACATGGGACCAACACTTTACATGTTGTTTATATTTTTGTTTTGTAAAGAATATATTAAACCAGAGCCCCAGTGGTGTGTTTTCCTTCCAGTGCAGTGTAGGTCTATGTGATTGTGCAAGCCTATGGTTGTGGTCCTTTTCATTTTAGCAGCTTGAGTTGTGCTCAATTATAATTAAAGACTAAACAAAACTGGGTTGCAATTGACATTTCTCTCCCCCATAGTTCCACTATGCCATATGAGTTTTGATTTCAGGATGTTCTACTCATGTTATTGAGGTAAAGGACTGTCAGAAGTGTATGGAGAGGGGACTGGAGGGAGAGCTCAGTTAGTGTCTATTTGTGGTTCTTGCTGCCGCTACCCTGACTGGAAATAGCCGTGTGTGATATTAATACCCAGATAAATGACAAGCTGGCTCACTTGCCTCCTTTATTTACCAGTTCGTCTCTCTCTCCCCACCAGTCTCTTACTTTGTTTACTCGCTTTTCTTCTTTCCCTCTTAAGTTTCAATAAATTGAGCAGGCAAGAAACACTTCCTCTGACAGGTAGCCTAACAATTACTAATAGACCTAATTTTTTTATTTGATTAAATATGTTCACATCTTTAGGCCTAGGCAATTTTTTTTGTTGGAAAAAATGTGCTTGTGTCCTTGACTACTGTGTATTGCTCAGTCTGAATTGAAAGCTTTTTTCTGAGTATGTTAAGGAGAGAGAGATGTGAGGCGACAGCTAGGCTGGAGTGAGTGAGTGAGTGTTTTGTTTCTGTGTGTGTATGAGAAGGTTGGGGAGGGAGGAGGGCAGAGTAGAGGACAGGTTTAAGCAGCAGGTCCCCATGGCAACACTCCCACAGCAAGACTACATTTTCAGAGAAGGACCATTCCTTCTGATCTTAGCAACGCTAAAGCATTTCCCCAACCTCTCATAGCAGCATTGCACATTACTCCAACAAATCTTATGTTCTCGATTGTTTAAAGTTATCAAGTATAAAATAACATTAGTGCAATTGTGACAACAGGCACAAGTGTAAGTCAACATACTTTTAGAGGKTACAGTTGTGAATGGCTAAGGCAATACATTTCAAGAAATATGTATTGATGGTTTAAGCTGGACTAGGGAGATGGGGATAAGAGGGAGAATGGTTGCTAAGGTAGATGGGTAAAGCTAGTTCATCATCGGCCTATGATGTTATATATCTTTCAGGATATAGTTTTCAGGTTAATTTCTTGAAGGAGTTACTAGAGTACTAGTTACTGAGCACATTCATCATGTGTTTGTGTGTGAGTAACCTGATTTGACACCAGGTAAATGTTTGAAAAGGTAATTGGGCAGTGTTTTTAAAAGGGGTGTGGTACAGAGACTACTACACAATACACTGATTTGCTCATCTGTTAAAACCAATTTGATCTCCTTAAAACTCCTTAACTCATTACCAAGTTGTGCTTTAGTATTGGGGAATCCTTGACCTTCCCCCCCTTATATATTTTTTTCTCTCCCTCTCATATCCTCCCTTTCTCCTGATTTGTATCTGTGGCACAGCTGTCTGAGCATGTCAGCTCTTGTCCATCGGGCTGCCTCTCTCCCTGGTCATGTCTCACCAGTGCTGCTGCTCCCTTAGCCAGACAAACCTAGGCACGTCTCACTGGCACTAGGAACCTGACCCTGTCATTGTGTCAGCCATTTTGTTGACTTTTTTTCTTTTTTTGTGGGGGGGGGGGGGTGTAATTGCAATACTTCCTCAAATTACCCAAACAAACTTCCTGTTGAGCGTTGGGACCGGCGATGTTGTGTCTGGCCCTCTGGAGAGCCTGGCTGTGCGTGCTATGTCCTATTTTAGCCTGAGACCTCATGGCCCCCTGTGTCCCACTTCTTGGTCATCCATCCAAGCCATCAACACCCCCTTTATGCTTTGAAATCTGTGTCGAGGGGACATTTACAATCTGAATTCTGTCCACACCTTTTTCTTAAAGCATAGCTGAAGTCTGTCTCTTCATAGAGGAAGTGACAAGGTTCCTATAGCCTGAATGGTATCTGGATGGTCAGTTCTCATGCTACTGTTAGCAATGGATGGAGTCCACAAGTCCCACTTCAAGCATCAAAATAACAGGTCAAGTACATTTGCATGTGTAGTTGTTTTGTGCGTATCGCTGAATGATTCATGTATGAGTCTTTCTGACAGAATGATAGCCGGATGATAAGTGAGGTTTTGCCCTAATACTACCGGCTCTATAGAGACATGATTTTTGAATTTCAAATCTGTCATCTTCAAGTGTTTTGAGTGTGGTTATTGTGGTTCTTGCCTCTCTCCACCTGAGGCTGAACAGAGAGATGTGGGGCTGTATATGTAATTGATGAGACCCTCTAGGTCCCTCAGGCTTTTCCTGGCTGCACTCTCCTCAGTCTTTCTCTGTCTTTCGCTGTCAGTCAGTCAGCCCTGGAGCTGAGCTTCCATGACTTTGACGGTATGTCTGCATTGCGCTCGGTTTTGTCTATTGTGTGTATTTGTGAACATGTTTTATTTATGCATCTTTGAATGTGCTGCTGTCTGTGTGACAGCCTCTGCGAGTGCGTTTATTAGTTTGTGTGGTAGACTAATGTGCGTATCTGGTAGGGATAGAAGTGCCGGCTGCTGTACTGAAGGTCAAAGCTGTGTTTGTGAGGACTGCGACTGCATTGCTGACGCTCTGTTACTGCAGAGCATCCTCTGCAGATGAGCTGGGTGCAAGACACCTCTTTGACATAGTGGACACTTTCCCTCACACTTCCGACACACAACAAACCCACTGTAGAGTGATGGCTAAACCATGTCTGCCAGCACAGAAATGAAAAGGAAAACAAAACGAGGTCCGCACACTGAAAGTGTGGTAGTCTGGCTTACCCTGTTCTGCTCTGTATGGAGCTCTCTGTGATGAGGCACTTCCTCATGCATTTATGCCAGAGTGTGTTTTTTGTTGTGTATGTGTGTGGGAGGGAGGGAGCGTTTTAGATGACAGCTGCCTTCTGGCTCATTGGCTCCTGCTTGTTCTACAGGCAGACTTGCAACAAGCTTCTGATTTATCGCTCTATGAAAACTCTGGGGCGGGACTCAACACAGACACTACACAGGTGTTACGTAATTTAACACAAAGCAGGCACACCTTTTGAAATGCAGATATTGGTGGGTTTAAAAAAAATCTTATGTGGAATGCTGTTTTGTTTCTGAAAGGGAAGTGGCTTGTTGGGAAATGTGACGTACTGTCTTTGTCTCATAGCCCGTGCTTTTTGTTTCTTCTTGGAATAAGTAGAAGAGCAGAACTTGACTTATATTACACAACGTTGTTTGTGTCAACTGTCAATTATTCACCCTATGCCCAATAGCCCTGATATTTCTGTCCAATTCAATTGTAAATTACATTAACATTGCTCTTGATAAGAATCCATAGAATTTTCCAGTTCAGAATGCAGAGAAGTAGTTCCGCCTTGTGCCCAGATTTGAACAGGGAAACTAAGGTCCATGCGGAACAATGCACACACAACAGTGCCCGTGTCAATAGCTTTTCTGTCCACTTACGTATGCTCACAAGGTAACAATCTCCTCGAGAGAGTGAGCGCAAAAGGATACAATGCAGAGTTTGTGAATACAGAGAGAGCAGAGACATGTAAACAGATACCCCCCCCCTTCAGTCGCTTTCTCATCCTTGCTTTCTGGGGCTCCCACACACTAACTACCTCTCTTGCACTTTTCCCCATAAAGGTACTGTACCTTCGTCTTTTTTTCTGATCTCGATCACCCCCCCTTCCTTCTGTTCTGTCTGCTCGCTTTTGTCTTCTTGAGTCACTCTTCAGTCCCCCAACACTTTCTCTCTGTCCTGTTTGCTTGTCGGTGTGGATTGAGTTGCTAGCAGAGACAAACAGGCCCTCTGTCAGTGATAGCCTCATTAGCTGAGAGGTGGGGTGACTATGTAGATTAGTAAAAAGCATGAGCTGAAATTTTTGTAGAGGTGCTGAACCATACTCCCTGTTACTAGCTGGCTACCACCCTCTACTCTCCCTGCACCTTAGAGACTGCTGCCCTATGTACATAGTCATTGAACACTGGTCACTTTAATAATGTTTACATATTGTTTTATCCATTTCATATGTGTACGCTGTATTCTAGTCAAGGATCATTTTATATAACTACTACTGTACACAGCTTTTCTATTCATATAGACTACTGTTCATACTGTCTATTTCACACCCATTATATACATACAGTGGGGCAAAAAAGTATTTAGTCAGCCACCAATTGTGCAAGGTCTCCCACTTAAAAAGATGAGAGAGGCCTGTAATTTTCATCATAGGTACACTTCAACTATGACAGACAAAATGAGAAAAAAAATCCAGAAAATCACATTGTAGGATTTTTAATGAATTATTTGCAAATTATGGTGGAAAATAAGTATTTGGTCACCTACAAAAAGCAAGAATTCTGGCTCTCACAGACCTGTAACTTTTCTTTGAGGCTCCTCTGTCCTCCACTCGTTACCTGTATGAATGGCACCTGTTTGAACCTTGTTATCAGGATAAAAAGACTCTGTCACAAACCTCAAACAGTCCACACTCCAAACTCCACTATGCCAAGCCAAAGAGCTGTCAAAGGACACCAGAAACAAAATTGAGACCTGCACCAGGCTGGGAAGACTGAATCTGCAATAGGTAAGCAGCTTGGTTTGAAGAAATCAACTGGGAGAGCATATTATTAGGAAATGGAAGACATAACAAGACCACTGATAATCTCCCTCGATCTGGGCTCCACGCAAGATTCTCACCCGTGGGTCAAAATGATCACAAGAACGGTGAGCAAAGATCCCAAACACGACGCGGGGACCTCTAGTGAATGACCTTGCAAGAGGCTTTGGTACCAAAAGTAACAAAGCCTCAATCAGTACACACTAGCCGCCAGGAGCTCAAATCCTGCAGTGCCAGACGAAGTGTCCCCTGCCTTAAGCAGATCATGTCCAGGCCCGTTGAAGTTTGCTAGAGAGCATTTGGATGATCCAGAAGAAGATTGGGCAGAATGTCATATGGTCAGATGAAACCAAAATTAACTTTTTGGTAAAAATCAACTCGTCGTGTTTGGAGGACAAAGAATGCTGAGTTGCATCCAAAGAACACCATACCTACTGTGAAGCATGGGGGTGGAACATCATGCTTTGGGGCTGTTTTCTGCAAAGGGACCAGGACGACTGATCCGTGTAAAGAGAAGAATGAATGGGGCCATGTATGTGAGTTTGAGTGACACCTCCTTCCATCAGCAAGGGCATTGAAGATGAAACGTGGCTGGGTCTTTCAGCATGACAATGATCCCAAACACCGCCCGGGCAACGAAGGAGTGGCTTCGTAAGAAGCATTTCAAGTGTCTGGAGTGGCCTAGCCAGTCTCCAGATCTCAACCCATAGAAAATCTTTGTAGGAGTTGAAGTCCTGTTGTCCAGCAACAGCCCCAAACATCACTGCTCTAGAGGAGATTGCATGGAGGAATGGGCCAAAATACCAGCAAGTGTGTGAACCTTGTGAAGAACTTACAGAAAACGTTTGACCTCTGTCATTGCCAACAAAGGGTATATAACAAAGTATTGAGATAACCTTTTTGTTATTGACCAAATACTTATTTGTCCACCATAAATTTGGCAAGTAAAGTTCATTAACAAAATCCTACAATGTCGATTTATTCTGGAATGGATGTGTTTTCTCTTTGTGTGCTGGCATAGTTGAAGTGTACCTATGATGAAAATTACAGGCCTCATCTTTTTACGTGGGAGAACTTGCACAATTGGTGGCTGACTAAATACTTTTTTGCCCCACTGTATATATTTATATTCTGGACTCTGACATGGCTTGTTCTGATATTTCTTTCTTTACATGTTTTGGATGTGTGTGTGTTAGGTATTACTGCACTGTTGGAGCTAGAAACATAAGCGTTTCACTGCTACTGCTATAACATGTCATATGTTTACACGACCAATACATCTTTCTTTCTTTACTAATGAAGAGTGAACCGTACAAAAAGAAAGCTGCACACTTCACAGTACCTTCAGAAAGTATTCATACCCCTTGACTTATTCCACATGTTGTTGATTGGACCGGGTCTGGATCCGACCAGGTCTATAAGGAACTGGTGTAGTTGTCCTCGGGTCCGTTCAGAACGGGTGTCAATATTTATTTATGCATACATTTGAAGACTTAGAGGAACAAAGCTCATACCACCCCAAAAAAATGCTAAACCCCCAAAATGACACGCTACATAATTCACCATTCAACAAGTTTGTAGTCACAAGCTTGATGTAGTCATTGTGTGCTAGGAATATGGGACAAAATACTAAACTTTTGACCAATTGAATCATTGTGAATTTTGTCTAGTCATTCCACCTCAAAAAGCACAAGACGATTATGACACCCACTATCTCCGATTTATTACAACATCGTTTCTTTAGTTTAAACCAAATAAGATGATCATTCATGAAATATAATTTGATTAAACAAATTAATTGCACCCAAATTGGCCATTACATTTATTTTTATTTTTATAGGATTTATATGTTCTTCAATAAATATAGTACCTAACATCCGATTTGGACCATTCTTCCTAACAACGAGTAAGATGAGCTATCCAATAAAAGGATCAAAAGCCACCCACAAACCCACCCCAACAACCAGTATACAGTATCAGTTCTCTGTCTGACGTATGGAGCTGTTGCTTGGAGAATTGCTTCTTCAGCCTTTAATGTATTCCCTGTGAATCTTACATTTTTTTTGGTCAGAGAAATTAGCCATTGGAGTCACAAGCTATTGGTTTTCTGCCCAAAGTTGCAAAGAAAATGTTGTGATCCATTTAATAAACACAAGAGACTAGTAAAATTGATAAAAGRGTGTTGCGGAAGTAGCAAGAACATTGGCATCCAGTGGGCAAAACCTGGTACTTTCACACTAATTTATGGTAAATAATGCAAGCAACTTCAATGGTTAATTTCACTGAACAGGGGAGGAAAAAACATCACCAGATTCACAGGGAATACATAACAAAGGATCAAGAAGCAATACTCAAAGCAGCATCTCCATACTACCTATCAGACATAGATAACTGATGCTGGTTGTTGGGGTGGGATTGCTGTGGGGGGGGGTCCGCGGGTGGCTTTTGACCCTTTTATTGGATTGCTCATGTCTTACTCACTGTTGGGAAGAAGTTTGGTCCAAATTGGATGTTTTGGTGCTATAACTTGAATATTATGTGAATATTATACATTTAAAAAGCCAATTTGGGTGAAAATGTTCACAAAATATTGCAGGAATACTGTCTTATGTTTCTAACTACAGAAACAATTCCAGAACAGTCTGAGATGGTGGGTATCATGGCTTGCTGAAATGACAGAATGACCCCAAATACTTATGAAAAAAGGTCAAATGGGGGGACTAGATACATAAAGTGCTTTCATTTCTAAATGGTAAAACGGATATGTGTGAAAACCCCCTTAAATAAAAGGTGACATTCTGAACTATCGCCAAATGAAACATTTGATCTCCAATTCAAAATGCTGGCGTATAGAGCCAAATTTACACATTTCAGCTTCACTGTCCAAATAAAGAGGAGTATATGCTCCCAATAATTTTAATGGGTCAACCTAATGGCTTAGGTTGACCCATTAAATAGTTTGGAGCATACATAGTTTGTGACTTTATTTCATTATTTTTATATAGTGACTATGTAGATTGAGAGATCAACATTATTGGACAGTATCAAGTTATGCTCACAGTTGCGTTTTTCTATGAGGTCTCCTTGGATCCAAGGCTCTTTGTCCTTTGATGGGAGTCTAAAATGCATTGTCTGGATTTGTCAGAAGTGTTGTGTAGGCTAGTGTTAGGAAATCACCACTCCTAACAGAATTTTGTTCTCCTCTTTCAGTCTCACTCGGAGTCCAAGGCAGGCGGGCGTCCTAATATGCCGCGGTGCCGGAATTCTGTCGCCACGACGCCAGACGAGCAGCCACACATTGGCAACTACCGGCTGCTGAAAACCATCGGCAAGGGCAACTTTGCCAAGGTCAAACTGGCTCGTCATGTCCTCACAGGGAAAGAGGTGAGGATAACCTGAGATCAAACCAAGTCCAAACATTGGATTGTTTTTTTGTTAGATGTGTGTTAGATGTGTTGTTATTATGGATGTGACTCTTTCCTTTCAAATACGGTTTGATACGCATCTAGATACATGGGCTCTGATATGATACTTTTAGTTTGAAACGATTTGGTGCGATTCAGTTTGATTAGTGGAAGGAATCGATGTAATTTGATGCGCTAACATTTGTTGTCTGAACACATTCATTTTCCATTCTAAATWWAAAAAWTKATGGAGCTCAGGAGCTGGGCCTCTGAACTGGATCTGTCTGAGCTGAGTGGCCCATGTGTGTGTATGTGTCTCAGGGGCTGCGTTAGTTTTCAAAATTTCAGGCTGTGTTTTATACCATTTCACCTGCATTTTATATTGAAAGTCAAGTGTTTTTTTTGCGTCAATAGAGTGATCAGGAGTGTGCAACTATAGTTTTCCTTCATAGAAAATACATTAGTGCAACACATTTGGCAGAAAAAAAGCTTAATTTCCATCAGATGACAACAGAAGTGCAACACTACAGGTACAGTGCCATCAAACTATTCACACCCCTTTACTTTTTCCACATTTTGTTGTTACAAGGTGGGATTAAAATGTTGACAAAATTACAATTAAATCGAGTCTACACAAAATACTCTGTCAAAGTGGAAGAAAAATTCTAACAGTTTTAAAAATAACAAAAAAAACATGAATATATCTTGATTTAGATTAGTATTCAACCCCCTGAGTCAATACATGTTAGAATCACCGTCGGCAGTGATTTACAGCGGTGAGTCTTTCTGGGTCAGTCTCTAAGAGCTTTGCACACCTGGAATGTACACTATTGTTGATCGATGCTAGACAGCCATTTTCAAGTCTTGCCATAGATTTTCAAGCCAATTTAAGTCAACTGTAACTAGGTCACTCAGGAACATTCAATGTCGTCTTGGTAAGCAACTCCAGTGTATTGCCTATTTGGCCTTGTGTTTTAGGTTATTGTCCTGCTGAAAGGTGAATGTCTCCCAGTGTCTGCTGGAAAGCAGACTGAACCAGGTTTTCCTCTAGGATTTTGACTGTGCTTAGCGGTATTCTTTTTCTTTTTATCCTACAAAACTCCCTGGTCTTTGCTGATGACCAGCATACCTAAAACATGATGCAGCCACCACCATGCTTGAAAATATGAAGAGTGATACTCAGTGATGTGTTGTTGGATTTGCCCCAAACATAACACTTTGCTTTCAGGACATAAAGTTAATTTCTTTGCCACATTTTACTTAAGTGCCTTATTGCAAACAGGATGTTTTAAATTCTGTACAGGCTTCCTTTTCACTCTGTCAATTAGGTTAGTATTGTGGAGTCTACGATGTTGTTTATCCATCCTCAGTTTTTTCCTGTCAAAGCCTTTTAAAACTAACTGTTTTTTAAAGTCAGCATTTACCTCATGGTGAAATCCCTGAGCGGTTTCCTTCCTCTCTGGCAACTGTGATAGGAAGGACGCCTGTATCTTTGTAGTGACTGTGTATTGATACACCATCCAAAGTGTAATTAATAACTTCACCATGCTCAAAGGGATATTCAATTTCTGCTTTTTATTTTTTTGGCATCTACCAATAGGTGCCCTGCTTTGCCCTGGCATACAAAAACTTCCCTGGTCTTTGGTTGAATCTGTGTTTGAAATTCACTGCTTGACTGAGGGACCGTACAATTATCTGTATGTGTGGGGTACAGAGATGAGGTAGTCATTAAAAAATCATGTTAAATACCATTATTGCACACAGTCTTTGACTTATGTGACTTGTAAAGCATATTTTTACTCATGAACTTATTTAGGCTTGTCATAACGAGTTGAATACTTATTGAAAAGACATTTCAGCTTTTCATTTTTTATTAATTAGTAAAACATTCTAATAACATAATTCCACTAACATTATGGTATTGTGTGTAGTCCAGTGACACACAAATCTCAATTTAATCCATTTTAAAATTCAGGCTATATTACAAAAACATGTCAAGGGGTGTGAATACTTTCTGAAGGCACTATATTTTGCTAGCAGCCACAAGTAAATTAGCAAGGTATTTTATGCAAAAACGTATTTATAATGTTTATCATAGGAAATGAGGCTGGCTACATTATTTCTTAAGTTTTGCTTGAAGTTAATCTTGCATTTTACCAGAGAAAGGTAGGCTACACTGAGAAAAGTAGCTACACGTCGGTCAGAGCGAATGGGCATTCTCATCTGAATGGAGAAGTGCAACTGAAGCACAAAATTTGTCTGATGCCGAACAGAAATTACAATAAGAAGCATGTTATATCTGTGTTTACAAAATGAAGAAAGATATTTCTTATGAGTTTAATCTTTTTCTCTTTGTGAAAACACAGAATTCTGCATTTAACGCGACCCCTGGTGGGTGTGTAGACTCCTGAGCTGAGCCATAGGGCAGACTGAGCATCTAACACTATCCAATTGGGGGGAGGGGAGAATTTGTTTTATGTCCCCCTACTTAATTCTGATATCCCCGTCACCCACTAATTAACTTGTCATTTTACAGGGCTCCAGACTGTGACCATTTAGTCCCATTTTGCAACCCTTTGACTTGGCTGTGCGAGTTACATTTTTAATTGGTTGTATCGAAAAAGTGTTCTGATTATAGCATTTCAAAGCCCAATCATGGGGAAAACACAGCAATCATGTGTAATACTGTTGTTGCCATTGAAGAGAGGAGGTTCTCTGCTTTATGTAGGTAGGATTTTTATTTCTCAACTGAATATTCAGCAAGATGTTTGATATGGCTTTGAGATACAGAGTGCACAAAATGTGCATCGGCGATTGTGATTGCATAGGCGTCATTGGATAGTAGGCTACAACTGCAAAGTTTTAGGACATTACATTTACTTATAGATTAATACATGGCTACTAGCAGTGTGTATTATATTTAGAGTTGACGATCTAGCTAATATCTTTGGAGTTTCAAGTTACTCAGGTGTAAAGTAGCCCCAAATAAATTGGCCTATGATATTAGTGCACATAAAGACATAGGCAAATTCATCTCTATTGAGCAAGAATTCTGGAGCCCTATTTTAACAGTAAAATATAACAATTGCCTTAGTCAACCCAAAATTCTAAATGGATTAGGTTGCACATCAAATTATTTTGAATCACAACACATGAGATGAAACAACTTATTTCTTGAATACCATGTCAGTAGTCTATTACACTTTTTAATAAAGCACTGTGAATGACCTTCTAAGATGATTACTCATTTTGTTCTATTGCGTGACCCCACATTTTTGTATATGAGCTCAAATCATGGGCTGGTGCTCGCACAAATTATTTCAGTCCTTGTAATGAAATTACAACTTTACCATGTTCATGTAAAAATGACCACTGACTGTTTAAAGCAAAACTAGAAAAACTATTATCGTGAAACGGGCAATCTCAAAGCCCCGATCAGCAGTTAGATGTGCAATCGGCAAAATGCGAGTTGTCCACTCCGGTAGCCGACACAACTATGACGGTAAAACACAATTTTCTACAGCACATTTGGTAACAATGACCCAGCAAATTACATTGATTGTCACCCAACTACACTGAACAAAAATATAAACGCAACATGTAAAGCGTTGATCCCATGTTTCATAAGCTGAAATAAAAGATACCAGAAATGTTTACATCCCTGTTGATGTGCCATGAGTGCTTGGAGTGGGGCATCACATGGAGAAACAATACCGAGAGCAATAGAGTTGTTTGGGGGGAAAGAGTCCTCATCCAGCTCTTTCCACTAGTGGGTGGTATAGTTCAAGTCTGGAGCTACTCATGTCTAACTTTCCCCCTCCCCTCCTATAAAAGGTGGCTGTGAAAATCATAGACAAAACGCAGCTCAACTCTTCCAGTCTCCAAAAGGTGAGGACAATGAGATGCTGGGTTAATGCCATACGGTTGTTTTGATTTGTGTGTTCGGATAGGGACTGTTTATTTCTGAAATAGAAAGAATACAGCTAAAATCAAGAGATTGTGACACAGCATTGCTTATTCACATCCATCCTCTTGAAGCATCTTCCAGTCCCTAACCCCAATCTTCTCCTGAAGAGGATAGTTCCCTCTGTAGGGCTTAGGGCAGGATATGGAGGTAATTACAGGAAATTAGACCCAAGTACTTCCTGTCGTGATGKTTTGGGTGGGGTGCCAGTACTCTCTTCAGAAATGTATGCATGGAGACGTGCACACAGTGATTTTCACATAGTCTTGGAGTATAGAGTTAAAATCATATCGGATAAACTCTGACTTTGTCACATATAAACTGATTGATCTTCTGTTAATGTCTCTGTTCTCCTGCCCATAGCTGTTTCGTGAAGTGAGGATCATGAAGCTGCTCAATCACCCAAATATCGGTGAGCTTTGTGCTGCCCTCCTTAAGACTATCATCCCCAACCAAATAACAKAAACATGTTTCGCCTGCCTGCTTATTGGTGAAAGCTTCCTATGTAGAGGTCATAGTTCACATTTAGAAAATTGACCGCTAAGTTGTGATTGAAGGTGTACAAAAATTCTCGTCTTTTCTCTGTAGTTAAGTTATTTGAAGTTATTGAGACAGAGAAGACGCTGTACTTGATCATGGAGTATGCCAGTGGAGGTGAGTAAAGACACACTCAGTTCAACCTGACGTTCTGTTTTCAGCATTTAATAACATCAGTTCAGTTCTGTCTCGCTTTATTCACATACTCTTTTTACTCACTCAACCTTTTTTCCTCTTTTGTGTTTCCACTGCTTTCTTCAACACTCCCCTACTTTGTCTCCCCCTCAACCCCTCTCCTCAGGTGAGGTGTTTGATTACCTTGTTGCTCATGGGAGAATGAAAGAGAAAGAGGCCAGAGCCAAATTTAGACAGGTGAGACACTGTTTGTCTGCTGGTTTCATTTCCTGTTATTGACAATACTGTTTAAAAGGGAATGGTCATCCTAGCTGTTTCTCCTTATCTTGCTACAGATAGTCTCAGCGGTACAGTACTGCCACCAGAAGTGCATCGTACACAGAGACCTGAAGGTGAGGATGGACAAGAAATGGGGAAGTATTTTGATGTGTAATGTAGAGAAAGAGATGGCTCCATTTGTGACAAATCATGATTATTACATTATGAAATGCATAAAAACATTCCTTACCTCAGGATACTTCAACTGGTTACTACCCCAGAGAATAAACAAGAAGGAGCACTCTRTTGCTGCGTATATCTGATTTTTACGTAAGCCTATTGTTTTTCCCGTCAATAAATCCATCAGATTTACCCAGCAACAGTGCTCCTTTTTTTTCTTCTTTTTTTTCACGGATAGTCACCAGTAGAAGTATCCTGGGGTAAGGAATGTTTTTGGGATCCACCCTTTTTTCTTTTAAGCTGGGCTGAAGTGCCTTTTGAGTACACCTTTTTTTTCCCATGTTCATGTTGGTGGTGTTTAAATATTTTTGTTGAAAGAACTGGTATCAATGGCAAATGATTTCTCTCCAGGCAGAGAACCTACTCCTAGATGCTGACATGAACATCAAGATCGCAGACTTTGGTTTCAGCAATGAGTTCACCATGGGGAACAAGCTGGACACGTTCTGTGGCTCGCCTCCCTACGCCGCCCCAGAGCTGTTCCAGGGGAAGAAATATGACGGCCCCGAGGTGGACGTCTGGAGCCTGGGGGTCATCCTCTACACACTGGTCAGCGGATCTCTGCCTTTCGACGGACAGAACCTAAAGGTGGGCAGGGAACAGTGGAGGTGGAAGGGATGCATGGTAAACACATGATGTTGTTGAATACCTACCCAACACCTCACTTTAATCCTTGTATGTTGCGCTCGTCTTCCCTTTAGGAGCTGCGCGAACGGGTTCTGCGGGGGAAGTATAGAATTCCCTTCTACATGTCCACAGACTGCGAAAACCTGCTCAAGAAGTTCCTCATTCTCAACCCAACCAAGAGGGGCAGCCTGGAGGTTAATAGTACCTCACCTAGCCACTGCCTCTGCTGGATACAAACCAGAATTGTGTAGAGACAACTAACTGTTGGTACTGTTTTTCTATCCATCTCCCTTTCCCCATTAACCCCAAGACTCCGTCCTCTCTCTCTCTGCTTGTGTCCAGCAGCAGATCATGAAAGACCGCTGGATGAACGTAGGCCATGAGGAGGAGGAACTGAAGCCCTTCATCGAGCCCCAGCCAGACTACAAGGACCCCAAGAGGACAGGTCAGCACCCCGACCGAGCGGGGGGGTGGAAGAGAGGTGGGGCAGGCGTCTGGTGGATGAGCTGGTGGCAGCAGAGGGGTTACTGGGGAAGGGGTTAGAGGTCATATTAATTGGGGGAGGGCCCCTCTATCTGAAGGTAGTCTTATTTTACGTGCCCTGTTAGTCTTAGTATGCCTACCTCTGTGTTGCGTAACATGCCCTTTGCTGTGTTGACATGTGCCTACATGTTAAGTAAAACTAAATCATAGACTTTTTTGTTACTCAAATGATATGCCTTTATGTTCTAACTATTTTGTCTGTAGAATCATGTGCCTGTGTTAGTGATATGTTTCTCTCTGCAGTATGCTGCATGTGTGCGTAGTACTTCTGTCCTTGATGTGGTTGTACGGTTGACCTTTTCTCCATTCTGTCCAGATATCATGTTGCAGATGGGCTACTCTGCGGAGGAGATCCAGGACTCGCTCGTCAACCAAAAATACAATGAAGTCATGGCCACATATCTATTACTGGATTACAGGAACTCTGAGGTACGAAGTGAATACACTCACATCTGTAGGAGCAAAGTGTGTCCAACTCCTGCCATGGTAATATTTATGACCATTCCTCTTCCCCCTCAGATGGACGAATGCATCAGCCTATCAATGAAATCCCGCCCAGGAAGTGACCTCACAAACAGCAATGCCCAATCCCCTTCTCACAAGGTACAGCGCAGTACCTCATCCAATCAGAAGCCCCGGAGAGCAACAGATGCAGGTAGGAAGCTGTTTGGATTGATGAGGATACTGTAAATGTACTGCTATTTTGGACAAATGCTCTTTTTGTAAGGATCTCAGTCTTTGCATCTCTGTCCCACTCTTTCCATTCTTCTGTTGTCTCTTGTTCTTTTTCCCAGGTTCTTCAGCTTCTAAGCGTTCCCAGGGTGACAACAAGCACACAGCAGAGGATTATGGGAGGAAAGGTTCTGGCACTGGCAGCTCCACTAAAGTCCCTCCCAGTCCTTTAGCTACAGCAGATCGTAAGAGGAGCACCCCAACCCCCTCCACCGTGAGTGGACTTATTGTTCTGCATGCCTGCCACTCCAGGGTTGATGGCATGTACACTACTGTACTCTACATCATTTCCTCTATCGGTCCTACAGAACAGCATCCTGTCTACTGGTACGAGTCGCAGTCGAAACTCGCCAGTCCCTGAGAGAGCCACACTTGGGGTCCAGAACGGAATGGACAGGTAGACACAAGCACCCGCACTCACACCCGCACTCTCACACCCGCACTCACACACCCGCACTCACACACTCGCACTCACACACCCGCACTCACACACCCGCACTCACACACTCTCTCACATGGCAGCGGAGCTCTGTTTTTGGGGCTAGTCACATGTCTAGGTGGCAGTGTTTACAAGCAGTGGCCAGCTGCCAGTGGATTTAACACAGAGCAGTTGGCTGGTGGATTCCCAGTGTACATACACATACAGTCACACAGGAGCAGTTTTGAAATCTTTGATAATGGATTAGTGACACCTGCTAAAATGTATGAAAGACTCAAATATACTCAAGGCCAGCTTACTCACAAAGTAAAACACTGCATCCGCAATCAACTGAAACGATAATAATTTCTTGACCCTGATAGTCAGATCTCACTCTTTCATCTGGGATTTATGATGCTGGCTGCTTTTATATGCAGGTTACTTCCAGGCACAAAAAGGGAAGAATGCAGAGGGAACGTGTTTAAAGAACATGTTCTGGCCTCCCGGGTGGCGCAGTGGTCTAGGGCACTGCATCGCAGAGCTAGCTGCGCCACCAGAGTCTCTGGGTTCGCGCCCAGGCTCTGTCGCAGCCGGCCGCGACCGGGAGGTCCGTGGGGCGACGCACAATTGGCCTAGCGTCGTCCGGGTTAGGGAGGGTTTGGCCGGTAGGGATATCCTTGTCTCATCGCGCTCCAGCGACTCCTGTGGCGGGCCGGGCGCAGTGCGCGTTAACCAAGGGGGGCCAGGTGCACRGTGTTTCCTCCGACACATTGGTGCGGCTGGCTTCCGGGTTGGAGGCGCGCTGTGTTAAGAAGCAGTGCGGCTTGGTTGGGTTGTGCTTCGGAGGACGCATGGCTTTCGACCTTCGTCTCTCCCGAGCCCGTACGGGAGTTGTAGCGATGAGACAAGACAGTAATTACTAGCGATTGGATACCACGAAAATTGGGGAGAAAAGGGGGTAAAATAAAACATTAAAAAAAGAACATGTTCTGTGTGGGAGAGGGGGAGCAGCGTTGCCAACAGCATGTGACTAAGACATGTTTGCTTGAAAGAGATGATGAGAGGGCAAACTGACACGGTGTGGTCAGCACCATCGCTACTAAACTAAACTATTGGTTGAACACAGTAGCACACATTCTCCTCACTGACAGAATGGCCCTTTCACACAATGTTATGTCAAATATGCCTTTTTAATTTAATAGGGTTTGTAACATTCACATTGTCCCCATTTTATTTTATGCATTTTATTCCTTTACGCATTTTTTTAAGCAACTTTTTTTCTTTCCTCAAACTTGTGTTCTGTTCTGACAGTTTCTCTCTCCATCTCTTTGGGGTGCAATGCTTCCCAGAAGTAATGCAGTCTTCCATTGAGCTCCCTTAATGGAAGCTGTTCTGTATAGTCATCTAATACAAATCTGCCTTATCTTATTGTCTGTGTTGTTTTCCTCCCTCCGTGTGCCCCCGCTTCCTCCCCACTTCTAACCTTGATTACCCCATGGCCCTCTTCCACCCCTCACGGGGGGACGGTCGGCACTGGGTTTATTAATTTCTCTCCCCCAGCCTAACCACCCCAGGGTCCCGCGCCTCCACAGCCTCGGCAGCCGCAGTTCTCTCTTCCTCCTCCCGCCCCCGACACCACAAGTCCCTGTCCACCTCTGCCCATCCCACCCCCTCAGACATCCACGCACACCGGCCCAGGCAAGTGTCACCAGAGCGGGGAACACAAGGACAGCCACTCGTCAGAAGGGAGAATAGAGTGGATATGAAAGGGTTTGAGTTAGATGGTCCCTGGTGGCAGTTCTCAGCATTGGGTATTCAAAATAGGTAGAGAAAGATCACAGATGTAGGGGTTAAAAGGGTAGCAATATTACTGGAAGGGCAACAGAAAAAGTAGGGTGCTTTCAATGTCTGCCACTTTCCCCACCCCCTGAAACTCACCCTACAAGCACCCCACTTCTTTGGGAAATATTTTTCTCCCCAACACTTCTGTTCTTATCTGACCAGTCCTACCACAAATATTGCACATAAAATCCAGAACCTGCCAACCCGTGGTTCATGTGTACCTGCAAACCCTCAGTTACACATCAAACACCATCACACTTTGAACGTGGCCCGGCCGGTGCCGCCCTGTTTTTGCCTGAGCCGGAACTCTCTCAGCTCCTGGCTGGTGTGCATGTCATGTAATCTTTTTTTAATACCTCCTGTAACTCCCTGTCCATACAGAATCTGACATCTCATGGGCCATGCACATTGTAAAAAAAATCCTAGTGAATGAGCTATAATGGTAGGATGTCATTCACTTATCAATTGGTTAACACGTAATCCATTTTATCACTACGTGGTTTCGCTATAACCTCAATGACAATGAGTGGTCCATGACATAATCAACAGTATCACAGCTCCATGCCCCTTCCCCAACCTTTCCTTCTTTGTAGTGATGCTGCATTTGTTGTTACCCTGTTAGCTGATCCTACTGTGTCACGCTGATTATSTGATAATGCAGAGTGCCTCTGATTTTAACACTCAACAAAGCTTCACTGGCCTCAAATTCCAAGTCTGTAGTTTATACCTGCTGCCCATGCCGGGTCACGAGGCTGTAATCGTTTTCTGGGCAATATGTCATTTTACTAGGCTTCATCTTTCAAGATTAAAGTCAATCATGGGGGATTTTGCGGTGTGGATGGCATGTTGTAGCCTAATAGAAGCAGCTACATTGTTGCACACATTCCTTTTGCCAAAGGCTTAATCAGTCTTACAACTGTGGCATTTGTATAGAAATTATATGCATTTACTGAACTTTTGTTTCACTATCTCAAGCTCAGTTATGTTTTTATCATACATTCTTTGTGGGAAATAGCTTCAGCAATGGGGAAAACGGTGATAATGAAATCTATAAATGTCTCCTCTGCCTACTCATTCTACTCACAAAACTATAAAAACAGCACTGCCCCTCTGAGAGTACCAGTGGCGTCTCCCTCTGCCCACAACGTCAGCAGTTCCACGGCGACTGAGCGATCCAATTTCCCCAGAAATGTGGCCACCAGAAGCACTTTCAGTGCCGGGCAGCAGAGGGCGACACGGGACCAGCATGCCTCCACCTACAATGGTCCCCCAGCATCCCCCTCCCTCTCCTATGGGAACAGCCAGGCCCGAAGAGCTGGGGGCACTGGTATCTTCAGCAAGTTCACCTCTAAATTTGTGCGCAGGTGAGAGAATGGGGGAACGGGGACCTGTGATGTGATTTTCTGTTTTGCTGATCACATCCTGGTGTTGAACATCTTGCCTTAAGTGAATGAGAGTGTGAGGTATTCATGTTTGTGCATTGTGGTTTTTGGAATGTTCGTTCTTCTCTTCACTGTGTCCCTGTGATTATTTKTTTTGTCTGGACATAATGTTCTTGTGCTTGACTACAAGTACTCCCCTCTTTTTTTTTTCTTTTTTTTTGAGTTGGTTTGGAGCTGTGCATATTTCTGTTGCTATGGTCAGTTGCCACACATATGTAGTTGGAGCAGCTAGGGAAGTTACTCTGTGTAGAAATACCTTCAAATACAAATCTGAGTATCTTGCTATAGTTTAATTGTTTTATTGATAAATTGTACAACACTCAGAATGTAAGGTGTTATACACAGTGTACAAAACATTAAGAATACCTTGCTAATATTGAGTTGCACCCCCCCCCCTCCCAATTTTGTCCTCAGAACAGCCTCAATTCGTCAGGGCATGGACTCTACAAGGTGTCGAAAGCATTCCACATGGATGCTGGCCCATGTTGACTCCAATGCTTCTGTGTCAAGTTGGCTGAAAGTCCTTTGGTTGGTGGACCATTCTTGATACACGGGAAACTGTTGATTTATGGAAAAACCTAGCAGCTTTGCAGTTCTTGACAAAAACCGGTGAAGCTTAGCACTTACTACCATACCCCGTTCAACGGAGCTTCAATCTTTTGTCTTGCCTATTCACCCTCTGAATAGCACACATACACAATCCATGTCTCAATTGTCTCAAAGCTTAAAAATCTTTCTTTAACCTGTCTCCTCCCCTTCATCTACACTGGTTTGTAGTGGATTTAACAACCGACATCAATAAGGGATCATAGCTTTCACCTGGATTCACCTGGTCAGTCTGTCATGGAAAGAGCAGGTGTTCTTAATGTTTTGTACACAGTGTAAATATATCATAATTGGCATGCATGTCTCCCATCCAGTGCAAACATTAGTCCTAATCCGAGTTCGTTCATGTAACTGCTCTGCCTTTAACATCCTGAAGACTATGGTAATGTCAAGCTACATTAACAGCCATTTAGTGACAAACTGTTTGACTTAAGCAGCTCACCTCCTGAGGGACACCGGGGGGAATATTCATCTCTTTCAGTTGACTGACATGTATAACAGATTTGCTGTGGTTTGTTTATGCGCACGTTTGTGTACATACAGTTTGCTTTTTCTTCCCCCCTCCCCTTTTTTGTAGAAATCTCTCATTCAGATTCCCCAGAAGGTAGGCAAAAATAACCACACCCTTGAGTTTTTCCTCAACTATTACCTTGTGTCGTATCTCTCCACTGTGAGGCTATTTTATGTGTCATTACCCTTTTTATTTTTTAAATATTTTTTAAATATTTTTTACGGATTTATTTTTGTAACGATTTGCCTTTTTATACTAACACCCTGCTCTCCATCGCCTGGTTCACCGTCATCTGCTGCTCTCGTCATCCCTCAGTGAATGATACTCCTCCCTTTCTGCTTTCTCTCATCCCTGTTTCCTTTTGTCTCGGTTAGTGTTGAGTGTTGCCCTATGGGTCCTTGGCCAATTGAATAGAAAACCCTCCGTGCAGCCCAGTCTGTGATCATGCCATGCTACCCAGTGTGCATAAAGCTAAGAAGCTTAGAATACAGACAGATGGTGATTGTTTAGAAGAACACGCATTCTTCTGAACTCTTTAATGCTTTTGTCAGCTGCCTGTATTGTGGTTACGGCTTTCAACATTACATGCTCAGACAGGAGTAGGGATTATTGCTGTTGATTTTGAAAATGTCACGTCACTGTTATTTTGGGAGGGATTTCTCCTGCATTTCTTTTGTCTGATACCAGGCCACTGTCCTGGCTTGCAGTTTGCACTAAACAACCTCATATTTCAGCAACGTCCTGCTGTTTCTTTTTCTTAACTTGGCTTATTTTTGTTTCTATTTCGAATGAGTTCCCTGAAGTGTCATTCGAGCCGTCTTTCTTGGCACTAATATAATATTCTCAGCAAGAAAGTGATGAAGATTGAATTTTGACGTTTACTAAAACTTGCGTCAAGGAGTGCATGTATTTGACGTCGTATAATTGTGGTGGGCACAGACTTAAGGTTTTGGGCACCTTGGGAAACTGAGAATAGGTCCGCAGAATGCCTGCATATGCATCTGACCGATGCTGTTTATTTTATTCTTATGGATGCCTTGCTGTGGGAGTTTGAGGAGAGGGGTTATTGGATGGTGGTGATGGGCCTTATTAACATAACAGACAAAGATGTGATCTCTGACTGTTCATTCCAGTTGTATGCTAAACACAAATACAGCCGTATCCATGGATTGTGTGATTCCACTTCGGGGGGGGGGGTGTAAATAATTTTAGGGGATTTGAAATAGAATTAGTAGAGGTATTAGTAGAGATACCTAGTTATTTCCTCATAGCCCTCTAAAATGTAGTGGAGCTCACATGAATGAAATCTATGGATACATACAGTATAATTTCTAAGAAAAATACTATGGAATCTGGAATTTGAAGGTGCAGGGGTTGCAATGGGAGTTGATGGTGTTTGTTCTAACCTGGTAATAAAGTCTAATTGGAATTTGGGGAGACTAAACTTTTGCCGATTTTCTTTGAGGAGCCCGTATGAGGGAGAGGGTCGAGATGAGGCCAACAGGTGAGGATTACGATGGTGACAATTTGATCAATCTGTTGATTCAGTGAAAAAAATGTCAATCAAATAATGATTAGATGAATTGATTTAGGTGGTGTAAAGAATAGCATGCTGATTTATATATGATCAGTAGCGCTCCTTCGGTTTTGACAATGTAAGCATTGATCTTTTAATAACAGAAAGAGACGCATGTATTCTGCTGCTCATTGAAGAGTCCATGTAAATGCACAACTTAAATGTTTCATGCTCATGCTGTCATTGGTTACCCCTGTGATTGAATGCATTGTTAACCAGCCTGTAACCTTGCTGTTTTGTCTGTTTTTCATTCATTCTGTCCATGCCTTTTATTATATTTACTCTCCTTTCCTACTTTCCCAACTCAGACCCATGTTGACCACTGCTGAGAAGCTGGAGAAGGGCACCCTGGGCTCTGCAGGAGACGAGAACAAGGACTCCCTGTCCTCCACCTCTACGGTGCCCAGCACCACGACCCCAGGCCTGACCTCCAAGGACAACAAGCCCCGCTCGCTGCGCTTCACCTGGAGCATGAAAACCACCTCCTCCATGGAGCCCAACGAGATGATGAAGGAGATCCGGAAGGTTCTGGACTCCAACAGTTGCGAGTATGAGCTGCGAGAGCGCTACATGCTGCTGTGTGTGTCTGGGAATCCCGCCCGTGACGACTTTGTCGAGTGGGAGATGGAGGTGTGCAAGCTGCCCCGCCTCTCCCTTAACGGGGTTCGCTTTAAGCGCATTTCTGGCACATCCATCGCCTTCAAGAACATCGCCTCCAAGGTTGCCAATGAGCTCAAACTGTGAGCTTGTTGGAAGAGGGGTAGTGATGATAACAATGAGTCGGATGGTGGATGGAGACAGACTGGAGCACAAAGGCAAAGAGGCTGAACTTTGAGACTGAACTGAGAGCTTTTGAGATGAAGGCAAAGGAGCATGGAGAGACTTTTGGGGTGGGTGGGTGGGAGGGAGCAAAGTGGCTAGGGGAGGTTGTGTGTGTGTGTATAGACCGTTTTGAGGGAATTGTTAATTTTCTTGGGAGGGGATGTTTTTTTCAGTTTGGGGTTTCTGGCCCCTCTCTCGCCCCTCTGACTTTTCTGTTGTCTTCTGAGACAGTTTTGTTTCTCTTAAACCTCACAATCATCTTTTTCCTAAATACATTTATTGGTGGAAAATATGAAAGGAAATGAGTTTAAAAATTAATGAACTGATTTGTAGGTTTTCTTATTTTTTATTTTGAGCCCAAAATGGCCCTGGACTCAGCCAGCTGTAACCCTCAGGCCTTTCTCCCTTGCTTATCCTGCACCAAGCCCAATCTATGGTCTAAGCACCATGTTACTGTACTTGAGCATCTTGCCCCCATTTTCAGCTGTCTGTTTTGAACAGATGAAGAGAGCTGCAGTTTGACACTGAATGTACAACATGATTAGACAGATGTATCTGAGGTACAACGCATATTCACTACAGCTGTAAATTGGTTTTCACATCATGTTCTAATTTTGATCAGCTAATGACAGTTGCACAAGGTGTTTCTGTGTGGTTCAGAAAGCTTCTGCCATTTTTTACATCATAGTACAGTGTCTTACTTGAGGCTACCATGGAAGTGCAGACTTGAACTCTTTGCACTCTGATTGCGAGCCTTCACCTGCCTGCTCCCCAAGCCCCTTCAAATATTATTTTTTCTTTTCTTTCTTTTTTTTTCTTTTTTTACAGC
Source organism: Salvelinus sp. IW2-2015 (assembly GCF_002910315.2). Taxonomy (NCBI): domain Eukaryota; kingdom Metazoa; phylum Chordata; class Actinopteri; order Salmoniformes; family Salmonidae; genus Salvelinus; species Salvelinus sp. IW2-2015. The sequence continues at coordinate 37,395,688 of NC_036863.1, read as the reverse complement.
AGGGGTAATTTATCTGATTTAAATAATTAAGGGCCAATTGATAATTATTGGTGGATTGTAATGTAATTAAGAGTTGCTGGTTGGTTTCAATGTGCTGCACTGGAATGTCTGAGTCAGAGTTCCCTTGCCTTTCTCTGGAGAAAATAATTATTAATATTGTTATTATAAGAATAAACAAAGTTGGATGATTTCTTTGTTTGTGCTTTTCAGTTTTGTTATCYGTTATAGAAGCCCACTTTAATATGCACACATATTGCTGATGAAGAAAATGCAGAACAATTGCACAAGCTTAAGAGACTCATTATTTTCACCATAAACATTACAGATATGCTACTAATGTATATACAGTCGTTCAGAAAGTATTCAGATCCCTTGACTTTACACATTTTGTTACGTTACAGCCTTATTCTAAAATGTATTTTTTTTTTTATCCCTCATTAATCTACACACACTAACCCATAATGACAAAGCAAAAACTGGTCTTAATTAAGAAATGTTTGCAGATTTATATAATAAAAAAATATACCTTATTTACATAAGTATTCCCTTTGCTATGAGACTCAAAATGGAGCTCAGGGGCATCCTGTTTCCATTGATCATCCTTGATGTTTATATAACTTCATTGGAGTCCACCTGTGGTAAATTCAATTGATTGGACATGACTTGGAAAGGCGCACACCTGTCTATTTAAGGTCCCACAGTTTGACAGTGCATGTCAGAGCAAAAACCAAGCCATGAGGTTGAAAGAATTGTCCGTAGAGCTCAGACAGGATTGTGTCAAGGCATAGATCTGGGGAAGGGTACCAAAAAATGTCTGCCGCATTGAAGGTCCCCAAAAACACAGTGGCCTCCATCATTCATAAATAGAAGATGTTTGGAACCACCAAGACTCTTCCTAGAGCTGGCCGCCCAGCCAAACTGAGCAATCGGGAGAACGGCCTTGGGCCGGGAGGTGACCAAGAATCTGATGGTCACTCTGACTGAGCTCCAGAATTCCTCTGTGGAGGTCCTTCCAGAAGGACAAGGATCTCTCCACCAATCAGGCCTTTATGGTAGAGTTGCCAGATGGAAGCCACTCCTCTGTAAAAGGCACATGACAGCCCGCTTGGAGTTTGCCAAAAGGTAACTAAAGGACTCAGACCATGAGAAACAAGAATCTCTGGTCTGATGAAACCAAGATCCATCTCTTCGACCTGAATGCCAAGCGTCACGTCTGGAGGAAACCTGGCACCATCCCTAGTCAGGATCAAGGGAAATATGAACGGATCAAAGTATAGAGGGATCCTTGATGAAAACCTGCTCCAGAGCGCTAAGGACCTCAGACTGGGGTGAAAGTTCGCCTTCCAACAGGACAACGCAGGAATGGCTTCGGGACAAGTCTCAATGTCCTTGAGTGGCCCAGCCAGAGCCCGGACTTGAACCTGATTGAACATCTCTGGAGAGACCTGAAAAGAGCTGTGCGGTGACGCTCCCCATCCAACCTGACAGAGCTTGAGAGGATCTGCAGGGGAAAATGGGAGAAACTCCCAAATACAGGGGTGCCAAGCTTGTAGTGTCATACCCAAGAAGACTCGAGGATGTAATCACTGCCAAAGGTTCTTCAACAAAGTACTGAGTAAAGGGTCTGAATACTTATGTAAATGTGATATTTCATTTTTATATTTTATCAGCATAACGCAACAGGAACCAGGATTAGTCGGATGAGGCAATGTTTTTCTACTCATCAATTGTCCAGTGTTGGTGATCGCGTGCCCACTGGAGCTGCTTCTTCTAGTTTTTAGCTGATAGGAGTGGAATCCGGTGTGGTCGTCTGCTGCAATAGCCCATCCGTGACAATGACTGACGTGTTGTGCGTTCCGAGATTGCCAGAACACAACTCGTTGTACTGTGCAGTTCTTTGCCTGTTAGTGACCTGCCTGTAAGYTTGCACAATTCTTATCATTCTCCTTCGACCTCTCATCAACGAGCTGTTTTCACCCACAGAACTGCCGTTGACTGGATGTTTTAGAATTGTTTTGGACCATTCTTGGTAAACCCTAGGCACTGTTGTGTGTGAAAAGCTCAGGAGGCCCGGCCCTTTCTGAGATACCTAAACAACGGCACCTGGCACCGATGATCAATCATACCGCGCTCAAAGTTTCTTAGGTCACCCATTTTGCCCTTTCTAATGCTCAATCGAACAGTAACTGAATATCTGTCTGCCTCCTTTATACAGCAAGCCACGGCCACGTGACTCACTGTCAGTAGGAGCTAACTATTTCTGTGAGCGGGGTGGTGTACCTAATAAACTGGCCACTGCCTGTAAATCACAACAGACCTTGATTTGAATTGACCTTTGCCTTTGACCCATAACTGCAGAAAGCAATGCTCTTTTGTTTTCCGTTTCAATACAAAGCACAGCGCAATAAACACACATAGAAACTAGAGGTCGACCGATTAATCGGGGCCGATTTCAAGTTTTCATAACAATCGGAAATCGGTATTTTTGGGCGCAGATTTGMCGATATTTTTTTATTTTATTTTTTTAAACCTTTATTTAAATCTTTATTTAACTAGGCAAGTCAGTTAAAAACACATTCTTATTTTCAATGACGGCCTAGGGGCAGAACGACAGATTTTAACCTTGTCAGCTCGGGGGATCCAATCTTGCATTGATTACATTGCACTCCAGGAGGAGCCTGCCTGTTAGCGAATGCAGTAAGCTAAGGTAAGTTGCTAGCTAGCATTAAACTTATCTTATAAAAAACAATCAATCAATGACTGTCATTGCTCCAATGTGTACTTAACCATAAACATCAATGCCTTTCTTAAAATCAATACACAAGTATATATTTTTAAACCTGCATATTTAGCTAAAAGAAATCCAGGTTAGCAGGCAATATTAACCAGGTGAAATTGTGTAATTTCTCTTGCGTTCATTGCACGCAGAGTCAGAGTCAGGGTATATGCAACAGTTTGGGCCGCCTGGCTCTTTGCGAACTAATTTGCCAGAACTTTACGTAATTATGACACCATTGAAGGTTGTGCAATGTAACAGGTATATTTAGACTCATGGATGCCACCCGTTAGATAAAATACGGAACGGAATAAACGTTTTGTTTTCGAGGTGATAGTTTCCGGATTAGTCAAAGGTATATGGTTTAGAGAGAAATAGTCGACGCGTTATAATTCCTGTAATAACTTGCGGCTGAATTTGAAATTGGTTCCTTCGTCATTTTACCGTTCATGTATTCCATAGAGAATGTATTGATCTACTTCAAATAAGGGCTGTGTTTCGTGCAGGCTTAAACCGCCTCGACGTTTTGATACCCTTGTAAATCTCACTAGGATAAGGTAACGTTTGTCAACATATTTTCATAAATCCACTCTACAATTTTTTTTATCTTCGCTTATATTTTGCCAATATTGATCAGAGTTACCTTGTCCTATGGATATCTACACAGTTATAAAATTGGCACGGTGATGTAAGCCTACACGAAACACAGACCTTATTTTAAGTGAATCTAAAAATATCCTATGGAATAAATGAAGGAACCGCTTTTCAGATTTTGCTAGGTGTCATGGGAATTATGACTCGCACTTTGGTTGTCAATTCTAACCATGCCCATTATTAAAATAGGATTTCCTGCATATAGAAATTAATGTTTTTGTTTTCAACATTCATCACAGGTAACTTAAACTCTATTTTTATTCAAACAGTTGAGAGTATTTGTCTCCTAAGCAGACTCTTCAATATCATTGTCACTTCAGAGCTGTGTGTGTATTTATGTATTATATTAAGTTAAAATAAAAGTGTTCATTGTTCATTCAGTATTGTTGCAATTGTCATTATTACAAAAATGTGTGTGTGTGTATGATATATATATATATATATATATTCTTTTTTTATTTTTTATTTTTTATTAATCGGTATCGGCTTTTTTTGTCCTCCAATAATCGGTATCGGTATCGGCATTGAAAAATCATAATCGGTCGACCTCTAATAGAAACAACGTGAAAATCAACACAAAAACAAGTGTCTCTGCTAAAATGAAAGGAGATTGGACAGTGAATTAGAACACGGAAGAATTACGCATTCCTGGACTGCAGATCTTGGTGTTGTGTTCTTTAAACCAGGGGATCCTCACAAGACCCAGTAGTGGGGCAATTGTGGAAACATATTTTGGCCTATATTATAGTATATCTGACCTAATATTTATCACTACACAATTTCACTTTGTTTAATAGGGGTAGCCTAGATGCAAAAAAAGGGATGAGCCCGTAAACAGACCAKCATGGGTGAAATATTCCATGCACTCAATGTGGACTGGAAAATGTTCTGTGGTAGTTTTAGGCTACTTCTTGGGCCTTGAGTCCATCTGTCTCTCACTTCTTCTGGACCCAACAGTTTGCCACATAGTTGGCATATTTTTTTCAGACCCTGTCCTCAGGTCTGGAAGGTGGTGTAATCCGAATGGAGCGCAGGAATGACTTGGCATTAGGCACTGAATCAAAGATGTGGGTCTTGCTCTCATGGGTGATGTGTAGCTTTGCAGGGAACATCAGAGAGTATGTGATGTTTTTGGCTGCCAATTCTATCTTGATCCCATCTTAATATTTAATTTTCCGCAACAGCTCTGCACTATAGTAATTGAAGACAGATATGCGCTTGTCCTTAGAATAGTTATCCCTTGGTTCTCAACAGCTGCATCATCTCCTGTTTCCGTTTTAGTTTTGAAGCAGTCTTCACCTGACAAAGTTATGTTAGTGTATGTCAGTTACCCCGTGAGCGATTTTGTGCCGGGCGTTGGGCCAGTAACCAAAAGGTTGTTAGATCGAATCCCAGAGCTGACAAGGTAAAGATCTGTCGTTCTGCCCCTGAACAAGGCAGTTAACCCACTGTTTCTAGGCCGTCATTGAAAATAAGAATTTGTTCTTAACTGACTTGCCTAGTTAAATTAAGGTCAAATTAAAAAAATGGAAACTGTACTGCAGAAATTGAATGTAAATCATAGAAAAACCTACAAATGCATTCGGAAAGTATTCAGACCCCTTGACTTTTTCCACATTTTATGTTACAGCCTTATTCTAAAATTGATTAAATTGTTTTTCCCAGATCAATCTACACACAATGCCCCATAATGACAAAGCAAAATAGGCTTTTAGAAATTTTAGCAAACCCTTTACTCAGTACTTTGTTGAAGCACCTTTGACAGCGATTACAGCCTAGTGTCTTCTTGGGTATGAAGATACAAGCTTGGCACACCTGTATTTGGTAAGTTTCTCCCATTCTCTGCAGATCCTCTCAAGCTCTGTCAGATTGGATGGGGAGTATCGCTGCACAGCTATTTTCAAGTCTCTCCAGAGATGTTTGATCGGGTTCAAGTCCGGGCTCACGCTGGGCCCTCAAGGACATTCAGAGACTTGTCCCGAAGCCATTTCTGCGTTGTCTTGACTGTGTGCTTAGGGTCGTTGTCCTGTTGGAGGGGGAACCTTTGCCCCAGACTGAGGTCCTGAGCGCTCTGGAGCAGGTTTTCATCTCTGTACTTTGCTCCGTTCATCTTTCCCTTGATCCTGACTAGTCTCCCAGTCCCTGCCGCTGAAGAATATCCCCACAGCATGATGCTGCCACCACCATACTTCACAGTAGAGATGGTGCCAGATTTCCTCCAGACGTGACGCTTGGCATTCAGGCCAAATAGTTCAATCTTGGTTTCATCAGACCAGAGAATCTTGTTTCTCGTGGTCTGAGTACTTCAGGTGCCTTTTGGCAAACTCCAAGCGGGCTGTCATGTGACTTTTACTGAGGAGTGGCTTCCATCTGGCCACTCTACCATAAAGGCCTGATTGGTGGAGTGCTGCAGAGATGGTTGTCCTTCTGGAACTCTGTCATAGTGACCATCGAGTTCTTGGTCACTTCCCTGACCAAGGCCCTGTTTTGTTTGGCCAGGCGGCCAGCTCTAGGAAGAGTCGTGTTGGTTCCAAACTTCTTCCATTTAAGAATGATGGCGACCACTTGGGGACCTTCAATGCTGCAGAAATGTTTTGGTACCCTTCCCCAGATCAGTGCCTTGACACAATCCTGTCTCGGAGCTACGAACAATTCCTTCAACCTCATGGCTTGGTTTTTGCTCTGACATGCACTGTCAACTGTGGGACCTTATAAGGACAGGTGTGTGCCTTTCCAAATCATGTCCAATCAATATAATTTTTCCACAGGTGGACTCCAAGTTGTAGAAACATCTCAAGAATGGTCAACGGAAACAGGATGCACCTGAGCTCAATTTTGAGTCTCATAGCAAAGGGTCTGAATACTTATGTAAATAAGTTAATTTAATTTATTTTTTATACATTAGAATTTTTTTCTTAAAACCAGTTTTTGCTTTGTCATTATGGGGTGTTGTGTGTAGATTGAGGATTTTTTWWAAATTTAATCCATTTTAGAATAAGGCTGTAACGTAACAAAATGTGGGAAAAGTCAAGGGGTCTGAATACTTTCAGTATGCACTGTAGATGTTGTGGTGGCAGTTGCAGAGAAGTACTTGTGTGTATGAGGTTTTACTGCAAAAGACTTACAAGGTGTGTTTAACAAAAGCGTCCCATCCTCCCAGGCCGTCAGCCTGGTGTAGGATTAATTCGGCTCAAAGTAGTGGAATGTGGTGAAAAAAGAAGATGAAATAGTGGTATATAAGTGTAGGGTTAGTTGGTGGTGAAATTATTTTGGGGGGTATCACAAAATGTAACTTGATTAACCACACACTCCCATTACAGTAGGTGGTGGCATGCACAAACAAAATGTGCAAATGCCATGATACCAAAGAAGAATACCACTCATCGGTTTCTGTGTCAAGGACGGAGGAGATAGTGTTGGCCTTGCAGTGGGTGGAGGAAGTCAAGCCAAACAGAGTAGTTATTTGCTCTAATTCACGTGCAGTGTTAATGAGTCTCCAGTCCTTAAGCTCACATAGCAGACAAGACCTGCCTTATTAGGTGCTACAAACCCATGGCAGGATTAGACAAATGTGTATACAGAAAGGATTTACTTTGGTCCCAGCCCATGTGAGAGTGGAGGGGAATGAGGCAGTTGATGTACTGGTTGAACAAGCACTTAGTAGTGGGGGTGTTGATGTTGTAGTTTCAATGAGCAAGGAAGAGGCAAAAAGCCTGATATGGACAGTGATGGTGCATAGATGGCAGGAGCAGTGGAATAGAGATACTAAGGGCAGGCATTTATTTCAAGTACAGAGGAAAGTCGGGGAGGATGGCAAAATATTTTTTATTTTATTTAACCTTTATTTAACTAGGCAAGTCAGTTAAGAACAAATTCTTATTTACAATGACGACCTACCCCAGCCAAACCCAGACGACGCTGGGCCAATTGTGCGCCTCCCTATGGGACTCCCAATCACGGCCGGTTGTGATACAGCCTGGAAGGGACAGCAAGGGACAGAAGAGAGAAGGCTATTTTGACAAGATTACGGGTGGGACACAGCCAGTTGAATAAATGTGATAGGAAAGCATCCAACAGGAAAGTGTGATTATTGCCAGGAAACAGAGACCATGGAGCATGTATTGCTACAGTGTGGGCAGTAATAGAGGGAAAGAGAGAGGATGAGATGTAGTATGAGGGAGAAGGGATACAGGAAATTCGTTTAAAGAGGATATTGAGTAGAACGTCATTAGATATAGTCTCAAACATTGTATCTTTTTTAAGAGCAACAGGGCTGGCAGGTAGTATTTACGTTCTACATGTCTATGGCCCACACTCCAGTCCAGTAGCTGGCGGTAAGGCACCATAACGTTGGATGCAAACCGCCGATAAACCGCACCAAAGAAGAAAGACGAGGAGAATCTCCTACGGGAAGGAAGCCACTATAGACTGTATTGGCACAGATATATTATATTAGAATATATTTGGTATTGGTACGCAGCTGCACGACAAACTCCTCTTCCTTCTTCAGTTAGCCAGCTGGCTTGCTGCCTGACTCACGCCATTTGCTGTCAGTGAGGTGTAGTCACTACTTACCACAGCCACAAAGTCATAAACCCCGCCTATTTCTACAATTAATTTTATTAAAATATTATTGGAAACCTAACTCTTACCCCACTGCTAACCTTATGCCTAACCTTAAATTAAATTCCCAAAATCATGTTTGTATTTTCATAAACGTTTTCGATATAGACAATTGTGACTTTGTGGCTGTGTTATCTAGTGGAAACTGATGTGGGGGCTGTTGAGAAGCCATCAAAGTACAAGGAAGGTAACGTTACATAGCTAGCTACGTAACCTAACTGGCAAGGTGAGATTAAAGTTCATTTGTACAGAAATAGACTAAACAAAAGTGACTTGGTTTGTACAACCTCAAAAGGTAGCTAGGTAACGTTAGCTTGATGTAGTTCGTTACTAACGGTTAAACAYATCTAACATTACTATAACGTTGTTAGCTAGCCTGCTGCTGGCAGCTTTTCTGTTAGCTAGTTGGCTAGCTAGCGCGCTCGCTAACCTTACATACACTAGCAAAACTATTTTTCTAGCTACAGTAGTCTACATCTACTAAGGTATTTGGTAAGTCCTTTTGTAACTCGCTATCAGTCAGCTAGCAAATATACTAGTCAGCTCCGACACTAGCCTGGCTGCAACAAGCTTCTAGCTAACAAGCTAGCTAATGTTAACCCCTAAGAGCCAAGAGTGTGCCAGAGAAAACCCCCAGCACTCCAATTTACTATAACGTTTCTAATAAGATCTTAATAGCTATCTAACTCCTCTTAATTTTGGTTTTAGAGACTGAAGAAGCTGCTCTGTCACCGTTTGAGTGCTGAAGAAGAGTCCTCCAGGAATCCTCATTTACACTTGATACACACCTTTCTCTGCAACAGCTAAGTCAAGACTGTGTCTTGTTAGCTACCATACTAAAATGGTGAAGATATTTGTTGGAAACGTGAATTCCTCAACCACAGAACCAGAACTGCGTACTCTATTTGAGAAATACGGTCAGGTGTCAGACTGTGACATTCTGAAAAACTATGGCTTCGTGCACATGAATGAGGAGGAGGAAGCCCAGAAGGCAGTGGCAGAACTCCATAAGCATGAGCTGAATGGGGCGCCCATCACTGTGGAGTTTGCCACTACGAAGGTCCGCAATGCCACCAAGATCTACGTAGGGAATGTCCCTGAGGGGACCACAGCTGCTAAGATAAGAGAGCTCTTCCAACCGTTTGGTAAGGTGGTAGAGTGTGACATTGTGAAGAACTTTGCCTTTGTGCACATGCAGAGAGAAAATGAGGCCTATGAGGCTATTTCCAAGTTAAACCACTCTAAAATGGAGGGCCAAAAGATCTTTGTATCCATCTCCCGCAACAATCAAGCCAGAAATGGCAGAGGGGATGACTACCCTCCCCCACCTCACCACTATCCACCTCACCCACACCACGATCCTCACTACCTCCCCCCTCGAGCTCCACACGGTGACTACTACGCACCTCGTGGTCGCTATCCCCCTCCTCCTCCCCTTCCCCCACCCCCCCCTAGGGCCTACTACGAGTGTGACCTATATGAGAGGCATGTCCGCCATGACCCATACTCTTCCTCCTCACGTTACTATGAGCAGGATCCTTATGAGCGACGGCTTCCCCCACTCCCTCAGCGGCCACTTTCTCCCCCCCTTACTTCCCGTTATTACCGGGAGCGCAGTCCCCTGGCTAGCTGGTCTCCACCCCCACCTTCCTCTGCCAGCTATGCCCGAAGGGGTGCCGAGCGAGATTTTGTTGGTGGCAGCTCTGTGCCCCCTCCTTCCTCTATGTGCTATGCTCTGGGCTCGGGCTTTGATAAGGATGATTACTTTGAGGAGAAGTACTCCAATGGTTTTGGTAGGGGCTACTAAGGGCACTTTTTGAAATTTTATTTAGGTGGAAGATGCCGTGTATGAGTATGTTGGCAATGAGTGCGCAGTTTTTCTTAAGCTGGGTGCAATTGTATATTATATAGAAAAACGGGTAATGGAAACAATACTGTTCATTCATAAAGCTTACTTGTCAAGTCAAGCAGCACACTTATTGATTTTGACTAGTTTTTGTTGATCATGAATAATCACCAGCCATATCAGCAGTATATGAATGCGTTTTATATTAGTGTTTCATTGTTGCCAGATTTTTAGACTTGAGATGGTAGGCTTGTGTCTTTGAGTGTTTGTTAATATTAATGTCATATTTTGAATTTTTGAAGGAGTTTAGGATTTTTTTWATGTAGTATAGGAATTAAGTTTTGTGTAGTAGGCCCTATATCAGGGGTCCCCAATTACATTCAGCCGTGGGCAGATTTTCTTTCAGCGGAGGGTTGGAAAGCCGGAACATAGTTATAAATAATTTGTACACTGAAAATTGACCTCAAGTATCCAAAACAGATCATATTTGACAAAAACAGAATAATTTCAAACCTTGATTACATTGGAATATGATCACATATACCTCTTTATGCGTAGTAATACTTGTGAACATATTTCCTAAATCGGCAAATAAAATCATTACGGGCCACCTATTGAGTGGCCCTCCCTACATTGAGTGGATGGCACTGACTAAAACTATTTCTGCTTTTTTAGAGACAGTTTGAAGGGAAATTGATATGTAATTATCAGTGGTAAGTTATTTATATCATACTTGTCTATCACATTTATTTTGTTGTCAAGTCCTGATACACTTTTCTCGAAGACATTTTTATTTTCTTCCTGAGGATTTTAGTCCCCTAAAATCCCTCTCACTCAGGTTTTTGTCATTCACCACAATTCAAAGGTTGGGGTGTTTGTTGTGTGCAAACTAGCTGACTGACTAACCATGCACACTGCATCAGCTGACCAAGCTCATCTCATCTGAAGGCCTTGCCACGTTCGGTGCAGCATCATAGGATAAAGCATTGTCTCCGAAACGAAACCCGATACGGCCGATTCATCGACTTGACGACTAAATAAAAAGATAACCACCGAAAAATTGTTGCACCTCCGGAGACACAGCCTGTATATCTATTTGACATTATGCATATGAATCACTCGCTGTCCGTAGAGTTACAAGTCCTTTTTGTTTTTGTATAAAATGGATGTAATCCAAGATAAAATAATTGAGAAATCTACGCCTATAAGGACAAATCTGACTTGTTTTTATTAGAAGAAATACATGAACAAATGTCTTGATCCGCCGCTGTTGTCATTTGGCCGCTTAAATAAATGTTCGACCTCTGATCCCGTCGATTTTTCATTTCATTTATTTTTTAGTTGACTATCTTTACGAAGTGATAGTGGAATAATTCTTGCTCAAATACATGATTGACAGTTACAAATTGTTTAATTGAAATTATTTGTGTCCTTTTACAACCAAATATGAATTGAAGGGGGGGGAAAGCATCCTCACCGGTGGTCAAGCGAGTAGCTTAGAACTATGTCAATGGTGTTGAGGTGTTTGGAGGTCAAACATCTGTAGAAGGTAAGGTGTCGGGTGTATACAGGAACTTTCATATAACCTACCTCCACAAACAACCCCCCACGGGGTGCTAAACTGTGACTAAACTCACTTTTGTGTAAGACCTTACACATGGCTTTTCCCTTTTGTTTAGTCACTTCCTTTCTCCAAATAGAGGAGTAGGACCGGTATAATGTAACCCTTACCTGCTGCTATTTAATTGATCTTGTACATAAGCTATTCTATGGAAGCTTTCATCCATCTGAAAAAGGTAAGTGACAAGTTGTGTAATGAGCTTGACAGGAAAACTGAAAGTACTGAAATTGAATGTAAGGATGTACAGGGCCTCCAGCATGGTCTCTGATAATGTTTTAGTATTTATTTAGATGGTGTGCAACATTGCAACCTCTCCATGGTGCACTTCCCCGGTCTAATCCATGGTCCCACGATGGTGCACATTTTCAGTTATGTCCAAAAAATCTAATCTGAAATGTCCTATTTCTCTGTCCTTGCTGATCTGGTCTTGAAGGACTTTATTGACACGTGAGAATGAGGACAAAGAACTGGAAAGTAATTAGGATTTGGCCCATGTGATCCCTTTTCAAGCACATCGATTAGAATCGGATACTGTCCTCTTTCGACCCTCTTTCCTTTTCCATTCTGTCTAAACCACATCACTGTGTACGGTTCCTTATGGTATATTTAAGGATTTGTAAGTATTTAAGCATAACGATTAGTCATTCATTTATCATTAAGTGAATTTCAACAGCCGCCATTTTGAAGACTTATTTTTTTATCATCTGCTGTGCAATAAATTATATTGATTTCCAATGCTGGGCATGACTTGTGTTCTTCATGGCGTGTGTCTGTGTGTTAAAAGGGAACACCTAATTCTCTGTTATGTAAAATAGCATACCAGTATTCTGCATTACCTGAATATTTAAAGGACAGTTTGAACTTCTGATATCTAATGGAAGGATCTGGGCAGTAAAAGCCAATCCAGGAGATGAGCAAAGGAGACAGTTTAATCATAAAATATGGCCACTCGATCATCTGCAGTAAAGTGAAATGACTCATTCGTTCATTTGATTTCAGCCTGTGTTTGTTATTTTTATACCATTCTAGATTTTTAGATCAGAAGTAGTGGAAGGAAGCCACTGTTGACTATTGAAATGCGTGTCCCCAGTGCATCTGATGAAGTGCGTGAAGCAAATGACTGGAAAACTTGAAATATTTTTGGAATGTAGCCAACCTCGCTCAGATGCTACAACCTGTTTGTGTACCCTGTGTTAAACATATACAGTTAAAGTCGAAAGTTTACATTCACCTTAGCCAAATACATTTAAACTCAGTTTTTCACAATTTCTGACATTTAATTCTAGTACAAATTCCCTGTCTTAAGTCAGTTAGGATCACCACTTTATTTTAAGAATGTGAAATGTCAGAATAATAGTAGAGAGAATGATTTATTTCAGATTTTATTTCTTTCATCACATTCCCAGTGGGTCAGAAGTTTACATACTCAATTAGTATTTGGTAGCATTGCCTTTAAATTGTTTAATTTGGGTCAAACGTTTCGGGTAGACTTCCACAAGCTTCCCACAATAGTTGGGTGAATTTTGGCCTATTCCTCCTGACAGAGCTGGTGTAACTGAGTCAGGTTTGTAGGCCTCCTTGCTCGCACACGCTTTTTCAGTTCTGACCAGAAATGTTCTATACCATTTGCCATATTCTAATAATTCTCATGTGAGTATTTATTGCCACAGTCTAATGTAAAGCAATTCAGGCATTCTTGAAAGACAAGACAATCCTTGTCATGGAAATAAACATAATTTTTATAGTTAAATACATGGATTTTGCAAGCAGTAGGCATTTAGAATTAAATTGGGAATGGAACTTTATAGTTAGGCTTCGTGATTACATCACACCCAGCGTACCTTCAAAATTAGTCTGTTCGGCAACCATAATTTTTTCGAAAGGCAAAGTTTTCATTATTTGTCGCAATAAAGAAACTTTGAAAAAAGAAAATCCACATGGGCCTCCCATGTTGCTAGAGGCGTCACTACAGACCCGGACTGTATCACAACCAGCTGTGATCGGTACTCCCATAGGGCGGCGCACAATTGGCCCAGCGTCGTCCAGGTTAGAGGAAGGTTTGGCCGGGGGGGCTTTACTTGGCTCATCACGCTCTAGCAACTCCTTGTGGGGGGCCGGGCGCCTGCAGGCTGACCCCGGTCGTCAGTTGAACGGTGTTTCCTCCGACACATTGATGTGGCTGGCTTCCAGGTTAAACGGGCAGGTGTTAAGAAGCGCAGTTTGTGGGTCATGTTTCGGGGGACGCATGACTCGACCTTCGCCTCCCGAGCCCGTTGGGAAATTTTAGCGATGAGACAAGATCAAAATTGGGGAGAAAAGGGGAGTAAAATACACACAAAAAATCTAAATCCACCAGTCAAATGGATATAAATGTAATAGATCTTTAGAAAAGTTATCCTGCATCTGCCATTTCCATTACACATGTCACAATTTTTTGTTGTTGCAACATTGCTTTTGTCGAACGAACCTGGGTCAATGGAAACCTACCTATTGGCTGATTGCTCCCAACTCATGGGAATCTCCACCCAGTTGACAACTTTAAAATGGTGGAAGCCCTCAATGGCAATGTCCATGCTAAAACAGCTTATATCAATGATGAGTCCTATATCTTTCTTTATGTCAACAGGGTAAGTTAGGCAGGTAGCTTAGTGGTTAGAGCTTTGGTCTAGTAAAAGTTGCAAGATCGAATCCCCGAGCTGACAAGGTAAAAATCTGTCGTTCTGCCCCTGAACAAGGCAGTTAACCCACTAGGCCGTCATTGAAAATAAGAATGTGTTCTTAACTGACTTGCCTAGTTAAATAAAGGTTAAACAAATGTGGTTTTTGGGTGTCCACTTACATCAGTGCATTTGTAACAACCTAACCATTACGAAACTTTTATTAGATCAAATAAGCCTCATGTAGCAATTTAGCAATTACATTTTTTGTTGACCAAATTCGACACTCATTGACCTCCATACAAAAATTCCTCACTTCGTTGGCTTATTTTCGTGAACAGATTTTGAGCCGAATAAAGACAATCTAGTATGGCTTATATCCACAATGTCCCCCCCAAAAATCTTAAAGCATAGTCCTCCCCAGCCCCTCCATCTGGCAGTGATGTCTTCTTCACTGCCCTCTTTTAGACTGAACACGGGCTCAGATGCCCCTCCTGGGCCTAGTAACATACAAGCTGCAGGGTAAGCAAATGCACCTGTGTTGAAGCTGCTCTCGGGGCTGGAAATCGTGCCTTTGACACTCCTACAGTGTAAGACAATGAAGCAGACTTGGGCTGTGCCTTGTTGGACCTGATGCCCAAGCACAAACTGACATCTTCCTCATCATTAAGCTGTACCCAGCGGACATGGGCCCAATGGTCGGAGAGGGCTGTGCTCGTAGACTGGAGAGGCTGGGGCTAGGGGGGACCTGTACCTGATCCACGGGCCTGAGGGTTTGGAACCAGAGGACTAGAGGAATAAACAGCATCGAGTCCGCAGTTGGACTGTCATGGAGGAGCTCCATGCCAATGAGATGCTTAGAGGAATTGGGGTCTCAAACTACTCTCCAAGACACCTGACAGAGCTGCTGGAGACCTGCAGGGTGCACCCTGCTGTGCTACAGGTACATTGATACCCTCAAGATTTGTTGGGTACAGCAAGGGCACAGTTTTTAAGTTATGTCACAGCTGTTCATTGACTACAGCTCAGCCTTCAACACCATAGTGCCCTCCAAGTGCAATACTAAGTTCATACCCTGTGCAACTGGGTCCTGGACAACCTTCTCCACTTGGACAGGCTGACTCCAAGTGGAGAAGGTAGGCAGCAACACCTACGCCACACTGATCCTCAACACGGGGCCCCACAGCCCCATCCAATACTCCCTGTTCACCCATGACTGCGTGGCCATGCACGTCTCCAACTCAATCATCAAGTTTGCTAGCACAACAGCCTGATTACCAACAATGAGGAGACAGCCTACAGGGAGATGAGAGCCCTAACCGAGTAGTGCCAGGAAAATAACCTCTCCCTCAACATCAACAAATAAAAGGAGATGATCGTGGACATCAGGAGACAGCAGAGGAAGCACGCCCCCATCCACATCGACTGGGCCGCAGTGAAGAGGGTCAAAAGCTTCAAGTTCCGCTGTGTGCACATCACTGACAACGTGGTGAAGAATGCACAACAGCGCCTTTTCAACCTCAGGATGCTGAAGAAATGTGGCTTTGCCATCAAGACCCTCAGAAAATTCTACAGGTGCACCATTGAAAGCATCCTGCCGGGCTGTATCAATTCCATGGTACGGCAATTGCACAGTATACAACTGCAGGACTCTCCAGAGGGTGGTGCGGTCAGCCCAACACATCACAGCCTGTTCACCCCGCTACCATATAAAAGGCGGAGACAGTACAGGTGCTTCAAAGCTGGGACCGAGAGACTGAGAAACAGCATCTCCAGGCCATCAGACTGTTAAACACCACTAGCCTGAGTCACTGTTCTAGCCGGCTACCACCCTCTACCCTGCGGTCACTTCTATTCATATACTGTCCACACTGTCTTTACACACCATTATTTATATATACAGTACCAGTCAAAAGATTGGATACACCAACTCATTCAAAGGTTTTTCTTTATTTTTTACATTATAGAAAAACAGTGAAGACATCAAAACTATGAAATAATACATATACATAATACATAATGTAATAACCAAAACAGTGTTAAAAAAATCAAAATATATTTTATATTTGAGATTCTTCAAAGTAGTTGGTTGAGAAAATGCCAAGAGTGTGCAAAGCATAAGGCACACTCTTGGCATTTTCTCAACCAGCTTCATGAGGTAGTCACCTGGAATGGATTAATTTTTTTCTGCCTTTAAAAATAATACCCCCTTTTCTCCCCAATTTCGTGGTATCCAATTGTTAGTAATTACTATCTTGTCTCATCGCTACAACTCCCGTACAGGCTCGGGAGAGACGAAGGTCGAAAGCCATGCGTCCTCCGAAACAACATACCAAGCCGCACTGCTCCTTAACACAGCGCGCCTCCAACCCGGAAGCCAGCCGCACCAATGTGTCGGAGGAAACACCGTTGGTTAACGCTCCCGGCCCGCCACAGGAGTCGCTGGTGCGCGATGAGACAAGGATATCCCTACCGGCCAAACTCTCCCTAACCCGGACGACGCTCCCGGTCGCGGCCGGCTGCGACAGAGCCTGTGCGCGAACCCAGTCTCTGGGTAGCGATGCAGTGCCCTAGACCACTCCGCCACCCGGCACACACCACCAAGTGCGCTATTTTACAGATGTTGCCCTACCGGAGTTAAACAGTAGCGTCACGGCTATTAGCTTCACGACATACATACTATGGAACGCCGCACGAACGATGTGTTTACAATAATGCGTTGGTAATGAAGCATAATTTGTTCGACCGCAACTTCTGGGGTAGCTAGCTTTAGCTTGGTAGCTAGCACCAATACAACCAGCCTGAAAACAATGACCAGTAAAACCTGCAGTCATTTTCATTATTCTTAGCAATGATTTAGGAATCATTGTGAGTAGGTATTAGCTAGGTTGCCACTTGTTGTTCGCCTATTGAAATTGAACTTCAGTTCATGAAAATAAATAGCTAGCCATCTACTTAACCCTGTCGCCCAAAGCTAACGTTATAAGCAGCCAGCTAGGTTCATCTGGCTATTGAAGCTCGGCCGGACCGGGTTATGTGTTGTGAAGATAGCCACAATAAGGATTAGGCACAATAGTGGAATTTGCGGTTTGCCTTCAAAGTAAAAGTTTGTCATTGACATGAATACAAATAGTAGAATTATGCCATACCTTTATTCTGAAGGCTAACCGCAAAGTCCACTAGTGTGGCTAATCCTTATTGTGGCTAGCTTCACATAAATTGGTCCGACCACCATTCATCAAATAAGAACTGTCTTATAAATTAGGGTTATTTTTAGATGACAGTTAGCTAGCTAACTATAGCTACTGAAACAAATTGTCGTTTTTCTATGTTTTTGGGGGAAAACATTGTTTGCATCTATGAGCTAGCTAGCTTTTTTTTATGACCAGCACTGTAGGTGCGCGAGACAACTTTGTCAGCATCATAGCGTACTTATCGATGAATCGTTGTGACATGAAATACGAGTGATAGTGTAATCAATGTGTAATAACTACGTAGAAAATGCATAAACCCGTTAAATTATTTGACGTGCAGTCATATTCAGATCCTGATTGATCAACAAGTTTATTTGACACGTCAAATAGTGTTAAATAGTATATTTTTTGACCCGCAAAGACCCAAACGCGTTCCATAGAAATCCTGGTTGAGAATGAAACGGCTGAACAAATGAACAACGAAACAGCACAGCAAGTAAGTGAAAGAAATAGGATTTGATTATGTTTTACTGGTAATGGGGACATATGTAAATGCCAACAAAATAACTTTTTGGTCAGTGTGGTGTAACCTTTATTTAACTAGGCAAGTGTAAGAAATTGTATTAGATACTGGTAACTTGTTTTACAACTTCTCAACACAAGCTATACTTGGCACAACATGCACCCATCCCCACTATACCCCCACTACTTTGTACCCTTATAAATAACCGCAGACCCACACACACACTCCCCTCCCCCATGAATAGGGCCCTGTGAAAACAAACGCACATGCAGGATGCTTTTGGATGAGACTAAGACAAAGAACTGTGTGAAGAGCCAATGGAATGTCGACATCAGGCCCGGACAGGACTACCCACGACCCAGATCGACCAATCGGAAGGCCAGACTACAAGATCAACCTACTTTACTTGTTGCCTATATAATCTGTATGAACTGTTTAGAGCGCCCYCTCTTCCGACGATTCCATACGAGTCAGACAGAAGGAGCCGTGMTGCACGATTTGCCAGATATCTTCACACTGAATAAACTGTCTTACTAAATACTGTTCCACCCTGTCCAGCCTATTGACTTGGTCTCATTTCTCTAATAACGAATCATCAACACAAGTCAGTTAAGAACAAATTCTTATTTACAATGACGGCCTACCCCGGCCAAACCCAGACGACGCTGGGCCAATTGTGCGCCGCCCTATGGGACTCCCAATCACAGCCAGATGTGATACAGCCTGGATTCGAACCAGGGACTGTAGTGACACCTCTTGCACTGAGATGCAGTGCCTTAGACCGCTGCGTCCATGTGTGTGTTAACTAGTTAACTGTATTAGAATGCTTAAAAGAACTCTACAATTTTAAATATCCGTATCGGGTCTTTTGGTAAGGAAAATATTGGATATTRGTATTGGCCAAAAATGTCATATCGGTGCATCACTAGTTTTAATAAGCAATTTTCAATAATTTAATCTGTTAACATAACATAACATAAAAAATATGTAAAAACAGTTAACAGTTAATGAAAAGGGGARATATCAAAATGTTAAGATACACACAAAGTTTCAAGTAGAATATCAGTTATAACTGAAGTCAGTGACCATAGTTGTTCTACACCAGACTKCCCTATACACTCATATTTCTTCAACCGAAGACTTAACAGTATTCAGAATATTTGCATATTGCATACGCCCTTCTCAATATTTGCAGTTGAGAAGGGCGTATATGGCCTGGATTGTAAATATGTCTTCATTTTTGTTTTAAATATCCGTATGCACAATCTACAATTGAAAAAATATACAGAAGAAATTAAAGATGATTGCAAATGAAAGAATATTATGAAATGTACAGTCTAAGTTTAAGATAAATACCAAAATAAACTGAGTGTACCAGTCAAAGTATGTATGAGGATAATTGTAGAATGTCAAAACCCTGACTTGAAGAGTTAAGAGCTTATGTGAAGTCAGAATTCGTTATGTATTTGCAGACTAAAGCATTCAATAGACTAGCTTAGCTAACGATTGAAATCGGGAAAGAAATGTATAATAGAAAATTGTGTTCAACATACAACATATGTCTAATAATTATTGTCATCACAGATCAGTTGTTCTTTCACAGGTTTCATATTTTAAGAATCTCAAAAGTATATTTACATTTTGTGAATTTCAAAMCATTGATTATTAGATCTTGAAATTCATACCTACAAATGTAGAACATCTTCAATAGAACAATTTATGAAATTTCTCTGGAAATATTTGTTATACGTATTTATACATATGTTATAAATATGTCAGTAGCACAAGAGATTGTCGCTTAGAAAATGCATCTATTATGCAGTGAATAACTTATTGTTAATTATTGCAACATATTWTCAATTATGCAGTGAATTTTTGCATAACGTTTGATTTGATTGTACAAAAGTCACATTTGAACTGGTGATATTTTCCATAAAAATACTGTAATTTCTGCAAAAGTATGCACATGGGACGTGAATATTTCAGCTGTGGTTCAGTCGTTATGGAAATTATATGAGCTCCTTCTTGCCTTGGCTGGGTCTCTGAAAGAGGTAAAAACTGTATTGATTTTTCACTCCCTGCCTTTGGCCTCTTTTGGACTCCAGAGGAAAGAGAACCATCCTCGGGAGACCTCCTGCTTGACCCCTCCTGGGCTAATCCCTCTCTTGGGCTCCTAGGGAGGGAAATGGATAGACAGGTCAACTATATACATTTTTATGTAAAGCWGTATGGATGTGAGTCTTTCCCTTAAAAATGATTCGGTATTGGGAAAGGGGGAATGTGTCTTCCGCATTTAACYCAACCCCTCTGAATCAGAGAGCGATTAACCATAATGTTTTTTCCCCCTGTTTTTAAACAACTAACTAACCGACATCGATTATTTGAATTCCATTTCTTAATATTTTTTTCTATGAGCTTAATGCACACATTGAGGTGCCATGCGCAGCAGTTTGAGTGTGTCAAGAACTGCAAAGCTGCTGGGTTTTTCATAATCAACAGTTTCCCGTGTCTATCAAGAATAGTCCACCAACCAAAGGACATCCAGCCAACTTGACACAACTGTGGGAAGCATTGGAGTCAACATGGGCCAGCATCCCTGTGAAATGCTTTCAACACCTTGCCCCGACAAATTGAGGCTGTTCTGAGGGTAAAAGGGGGGGTGAAACTCAATATTAGGAAGGTGTTCATAATGTTTTGTATACTCAATGTACAAAACATAAATATTTTCTTAAAGTGAATAAATGATAGTAAGTGATTGCAGTAACGGGAAGCCACTGCCATCACGGGACTTTCATTGTTTTATTCTGTGTTACAGCATTCAACCCGCATTTARTTTTTTAAAACATTTTTATCGAAACCGAAAAACCAAACCGACCTCCAGCACTACTGGATACATGGGCTCCAATACAATACAGGAACAATACGTTTTAGTTTGAAAAGATGTGCGATTCAGTTTGATTAGAGAACGARTCGATGCGGTTTGGTTCGATGCGATAAGATGCACTAACATTTGTTGCATAAACACTAATTTTCCATTCTATACTGAACAAAAATATAAACGCAACATGAAAACTGTTGGTCCCATGTTTCATGAGCTGAAATAAAAGATCCCAGAAATTTTCCATATGCAAAATAAGCTTATTTCTCCCAGTTTGAGCACAAATTTGTTTATATCTCTGTTTGTGAGCATTTCTGCTTTACCAAGACAATCCATCCACCAGACAGGTGTGGCATACCAAGAAGCTGATTAAACAGCATGATAATTACACAGATGCACCTTGTGCTGGAGACCATAAAAGGCCACTCTAAAATGTACAGATTTGTCACACAACACAATACCACAGATGTCTCAAGTTGAGGGAGCATGTAATTGGCATGCTGACTGCAGGAATGTCCACCAGAGCTGTTGCCAGAGAATTTAAAGTACATTTCTCTACCATAAGCCGCCTCCATAATTTTAGAGAATTTGGCAGTACATCCAACCGGCCTCACAAACGCAGACCATGTGTAACCACGCCAGCCCAGGACCTCCACATCCGGCTTCTTCACCTGTGGGAGTTTACTGAAGAGCATTTCTGTCTGTAATWAAGCAATTTCTGATCGGCTGGGCCTGGCTCCCTGTCATTTTTGCAGATTAAGTGTTTGAGCTAGTAATGTATCAATATTTATAGTTCACAAATTAGATATGACATAGCCAATGATTATATWGCACAACTTTGTATTTCACCCCCATCTCAAAATGGGGGTGAAAAAAAAATGTTTTCGACCGTTTGGAAGTTTTTAATGAGCTTATTTTCTCCTCCAGCTTTGGCCATGCAGTGTACCAAGCACAAGTGATTGCTCATTACCCTGTATATCTAAAAATGGCCATATACACTGATTGTTTAAAGCAAAACTACCAAACGCATTGCTGATGGTGAATCTCTTRTAAGGCCCGTTCAGCAGGTATAGCCAGATGACAGTGGTCTCCGATAGCTTACTACATGTAAAAACACAATTTTCAACAGCGCATAGATAACAATAACCTAGCAAATTACATAGGTTGTCACCAATGTTCCCTCTAATTTCTTTCGKAACTGAGAAAATTTCAGGTCTGCTGAACTCAAACTTCAACGTTTACTGTGAACTCTGAGGCTCTACCAGCTTTAAGTTAGTTTTAACAGTGGTCAAGTAGGCTATTGTGGCTATTTGATCATAATGTAGGCCTAACAGAGTGGCCTAACATCAAAAACAATGGAGAAAATGCATCCCATAACATTTTAACATGGAAATAGCTCTTCTATCGTTCAGCCTACAGTAGCATCCAATGTGTGGTGTTCAATGTAGGCTTACATTCCATGAGACTTTTGAAAAAAACATGCAGGGCTTGACATTAACCYGTTTATCCACYTGTCCTTCAGACAAGGAGGTGACTGAAAATGGTGTTGTGTTGATTGATGCAAGACYTTTGGAGTTCATTCATGTAGCGAAGGATGAAGTCAAATTGATTACACATTTACTGTATAGTAATGTATAGTATATGGGAACTAGAGTGTCTGCTCTGTCCCCACTCTTTCAATTGTACACTCCTCTGTCAGACCTCATATCTTACCCCTTTGTCGAGCCAGGTGTCAAATTCATCACTCATCCTCCTCAGCTGGCGGCCATATTTCTTTGCAGCCCACAGTGTAGGAGGAGCAGACTGTGATCGACTTCGGAAAGGAGCCCCATCGCCCCCGCCCTCCTCAGTAGGAGTCATTGCATCCTGAAACTCTGTGTTGTCCCTTCTGCCAACCTGRGAGCACACCTGGGACTCGGAGTAGAGCCGCACTCGCCCACCTGTGTCAGTGAGTGGAAAGGGATGGGGGGAGGGGTAAATTGAGATATGGTTAGATATATTTAAATATAACTTAAGMGGTTCACACATGTATCCAAACTGAGTATTAATGTATTTTCATATTATATTACATTTCCAGGCTTGATAAGTTTGATTCTGACCTGGTTGTGGTCTGATGCTCGTCGTAGTGGAGACATTATGGAGCTGAAATTCTGGGTAGTGTGTGGTTCCTGAGTGGTCAGACTCATCTAGTTCATTCATGGTTTCTGGGTTGTCATCCACACAATCATGTGTGTGGTTCATTGTAAATATCTGAAGAGAAAATGGACATCCACAGTGAATGATAGTGTTGATTATAGCCATGTACCCTGAGTATACAAAACATTAAAAACAGCTGCTCTTTCCATTACATAGACTAACCAGGTGAATCCAGGTGACAGCTATGATCCCTTATAGGTGCCAGGTTCACCGGTTTGTGTCAAGAACTGCAACTCTGCTGGGGGGTKCAACTCAATGTTAGGAAGGTGTATATCTACTGTAAGGATATACTATCACCACAGGGTGTTGGTAAAATCACTATAAAATGTATTTTATTGACACAAATATTAATAGAACWTTTTAGAAAATATCTGCAACATATTTTTGTCAAGTAACCAGTTAGCTAGAACTTACCCAAGGACCTGTCTTGAGTCCTGATGACTTGCAAAAGGGTTGATTGGTTGATTCTATGTTGGTTATCCTCTTCTTCTGTCAATGTTAAACTGGAGGCGATAATGATATTTCTGTCTTTTCTCCTTTCAATGTGAAATTTTCCACGAACCAGTCGGTGATGATTTCCTCGCATTGCATGTGGCACACCAAAATACAAAAATATAGTAACGGGCTAGCTACCTTTAGCTAACGTTAGCTGATTAGTCGTTGAATTGTTTTGTGTGCCACGGGGATCCGGATCAAATGTTCAAAATGAACTTGCATAACTAGCTAGCTGACATGTTATTTTCTTCATGATTGTCTTCGCAAAATTCTATTTCAGTGGACGAGTTTCTCAAATTCTTTTCGATATGTCTTCACGTGATTACCTACTTTTACAGTCTATGCTATCACATGCGACGCACCSAATGTTTTTGTTGTCTTCCGTCGTCTTGTACGCCACTGTAGTAGTACCTCTTTACCCAATCGACTGCCACTGGCATTCAGAAAGAGCCAATAAGCGCACGCTTTTGAGTGACTATCTTGTCAAAACGTCACTGTTGCGAAAGGGTTATGGAAAGCCACGCAGTCTCGTGACTTGTTTACCATTTCGCCCATCCCTGCTGTAGTGAATCATAGATGTGTTGTCGTGGAGATTTAGATTAGCTGATGAATAAACACACTTTTACATTAGGTAGACACATATCCCAATGGCCTGTATATTTGTTCTTCTTCGGCAATTTAGAGCAATTTTCATTTGAGTTGTTGAATTTGAGAAGGTGGATTTATCTGAGATAKCACCCCTAATTATTTTTCATTTGTTTGAAGCGGAACAGTATTCTGGCCATGATGATGGACCTGTAATGATGGGCATCACGTCAACCTATGTCTGCTTTTGTTCCCCAGACCCCTTCCCTCAAAAGCACCAGTACATAAAACCACTGGTTATGTCTCCAATCCAATGATTTCATTCATCAAGTTAAGGTTGGAAAACTACTGGTAATTTACCAAAGTTACTGGAACGTTCAGTCATTTTGGTAATATACAGGTAATCAATGACAATCTATGGTATCTTGTGTAATTTGTACTTGAATAACTTTTTTTTTAATGTACTTGTATATAGTATTAATTTGTGTATATGAGTTTTTAGTGGATATACCATAAGGTTCAAGAGAAAATAGCTGACAAAAAGCATCTAATCAACAATGGCATTATTTTCAATTAACTCTGTAACTCTTCTATTCTATAATTATTGCCTTTTTTTCACAACTGCACTTGCACAGCATCATCTGCATGTCTATCACTCCAGTGTTAATGCTAAATTGTAATTATGTTGCCTCTATGGTCTATTTGTTGCCTTACCTCCCTACTCTTCTACATTTGCACACACTGTACATAGATTTTTCTATTTTGTTATTGACTGTACGTTTGTTTATGTGTAACTCTGCGTTGTTGTTTTTGTCGCACTGCTTTGCTTTATCTTGGCCAGGTTGCAGTTGTAAATGAGAACTTGTTCTCAACTGRCCTACCTGGTTAAATATAGGTGGGAAAAGAAACTGCCACCAGTTTGGTAACAAAATATTTACAACAAATATTGACATGGTTAAATAAAAGTGTGTAAATTGATGGTTTATATTTAGGATAATGTCATTCTAGTTCTATTTTAAGATAATCTTATTTGATTATTTTATATRTTTTTACACTTGATAAGGCCACACAGAGGGCAAGATACAGACCCCTGTAATAATCTGAAGTAACCCCCAAAAAATGTGTTAAAATCCCCCCCCCAAAATTTAAAGTCACCAAAATTCTGGTAATTTACTGGTAAACTTAGAAAATGTCCAGTTATAGAACCTCTCTTTGCAACACTATATCAAGTCCTCTGAGATGAGAAGGTGGCCGGAAAGGCGACGAGGAAAGGAAGCCATAAAAAAACATTGAGATACAGCWTCTATCTTGCCTATATGTTGTTTTATTTACTATATGGTGTTTTATTTACTATAGTTATCTAGTTGTAGTTTCGTTTTATGACCACTAGATAGCGGGAAACTCTTATACATCAAAGCTGTGCTGTAAATTATTTGACTGTAGCGTGCTATAAAATTGTCCAATCAAAATCCATGATTGTAATTTAGTATGTTGAGTCCATATCAACCACTACAAGTGCATTTATATTAATTCATAATAAGGGAGGGTCATTCCTGCTAACATTTTTGGAAAGCGAGGTAGTAGGCTTGCTGGAATGTTTAGTTGTTTGGAGTGTTTTACTCTATCTAGCACTTCATGGGTCTAAGTTTAGATCACAGTCACACACACACACACCTGTCTCTTATACACATCTAGATGTGTATAAGAGACAGCACACACCCCCCCACACTGTTTGGGAGATATTTTCTGTTTTCTAGTGTCTTAGAAAATGAGCAATGTCAAGGCTGCCTATAGTCAATATTTCTGATGGTATCAACCTAMATTCTTCAGGGCTTGTTTTCTATTTATAATTTCTTGAGCTTGGATGGTTTATTTAAGTCTTTTATTGTACAGTAAATCTTACTGCTGCTGTTTCTCATCCGGGATTACTGATTTAGTTTATGAACTCAGMCCAGATTACTGGACCCTTTGTGCACGTTAGTATGGGGTGATCATTTTTAACTACATTTAATCGAATATGTAATCTGGTCTGAGTGATAGATAAAGTAATTATCTATCATGACAGGACCACAAACAATAACTAGCGATGCTGCATACTCCAAGAAAGGTTAAAATCTCACCTTTCTGGTAAAAATAGTTATAAATTGGTGAGGTGTAGTCACTTTTGAGGACACAAGCTCAAGTACACAGTACAAATGTGATGAAAATATGAAATATTTTACAGTATGTATTTCCTATAAAAAAAAACTGTATGAATAAGGCTTGAAATGACTTATATTCGTTTCTAATATATAGTATAATCAATTCATAAAATGACTATAAGATTTCACCTTCCTTATAACTGTAAAATACATATTTGCATATTTAGTGTGCATATTTTCTAAAGGTCTCTCTTGATCAATACATCTGCCCCCATCGCTGTGAACTTCTCACAGAGCTCTAGCTTAGCCTCCTGGACTCGTTAGGAGCTAACTTTTCWTCTCATATTAATATTGACTGTTTATGACAAACAGAAAGTGTTTTKTKTTWAWWAWYTATTAATTATTTTAGATTACTGGCTATAAATGAGCTCTGAATGTGCTACAGCAACAAAACCACTCTCTCCTGTTGCATTACAATGTAAGTATTTCAGACATATGCGTTGTTAGTGGCTGTGACATAGAGTTCAGCATGGAGTTGATGGACAGTCGAAATAGCTAATTAAATGGTAGGACAGACATCCCAGCTTCAAGTGGTGTCAGATTTCACATCCTGCTTCACACAGGCAGAAGATACATACTCCTGTGTCTGTGAGAATCAGGGTTATTGCTCAATGCAAGCCATCTCGATCTATGCTGTCCACATATCAATTTTTAAGTGAAAATGTCGGTTGGAACTGGTACCAGAACCACGCAGTTGAGGTCTCAACATACTGTTTGTTCCAAGTTAGAATAGTAGAATATACAAGGTGCAATTTCGAAATTTGGTTGTGCATCAGCAGTTTTTCTCTTGCTATGTCAGTTAATGATAGTCACTCAATTAACCCATGTCAGCAAAAAAAATTAGATTGGTAAGTTAGTCTAGCAGCCAGCTATCTAAACTTAATCATCATAGTCAAATTACCGGCTGGGGGGCCCCCATTGATTTTGTTAGTCAGTCTCACTCAGATATCATATTAAAACCAGCAAACATTTCTTTGCACCCATTGGCAAAATGTGTAGAATCGCATGAAATTAGTTATAAATTGCTAAATCTACTCTCCGCCCATTGGGAAAATGTGTAGAATTGCATGAAATTAGTTATAAATTGCTAAATCTACTCTCCGCCCATTGGGAAAATGTGTAGAATTGCAGCAAACTTGCTTTAAAACGGCAACATTTTCTCTACATCCCATGGCAAAATGTGTTGAATTGCACAAAATGGAGGGGGGGTATGCACATGTGGGTACACAGACTGCCGTCCCTCATGATGAGTTCAGATTTTTTTGTGGCCCCTACCCTATCAAAGTTGCCCATCCCTGGTTTAAACTGAGTCAATGTCCACAGGGGCTTGGGGAATTGGATTGCTCACCTGCCCTGGCCCTGAGTGTCACGCCCTGACCATAGAGAGCCTTTTATTCTTTATGTTGGTTAGGTCGGGGTGTGACTAGTGTGGGTTATCTAGGTTATTATATGTCTATGTTGGCCTGGTATGGTTCCCAATCAGAGGCAGCTGTTTATCGTTGTCTTTGATTGAGGATCATATTTAGGCAGCCTTTTCCCACTGGGTTTTTGTGGGATCTTGTTTGTTTGTGTGTAGTTACCAGTGTGTACTGCATTTGACTTCACGTTTCGTTTTGTTCTGTATTGTTTTGGTGAGTTTCTTTAATTAAACATGTGGAACTCTACGCACGCTGCGCTTTGGTCCGTTAATTCTACAAACGATCGTAACACTGAGCAACTAACCTGAATGGCTTTGTTACTGTAGATGCCTTGGTGGCTCAAATCTGTAGCTGTGAGCAAGTAGGCTAATGGTGCATTCCGTGAGACGCAAAACAAAGAAAACATGATTACTTGATATTACATGAATATATATCCATTGTTTAGTAGCCTAAGGTTGTGCAGGGAGGCCCTGCTGTCAGGGGAAACTCAGTGAAAATTTGTGGGGGCCAGGTCTGCTGTCACTCACTGGGCTCATCCAGAATGATGTGATTATAAGTGGCTTTCGATTATGCAACCATGGACACAATGCCAGTCTGTGGGCAGTCCATTACTCCAAAACCAGCATAGTGACAACTATTTAATTTGTTTATCAGTTCCCCTGTCCAGGAAGACCATAACCCTCTTCAAAATGTCTGAAACATTGCTCTCATTTGGAATTACAACCATGGGTTCCATCCAAAGGTTATTTGGTTACATTTAGTTTTTGAAGGCGGTGAAATTATTCCCCAAATTAGTTGCTTTACCATTATACTTTATTTCAACCTAAATACATCTATTCATTTTCACATTCTACAGTATGCCGTGGAGCGCCATTCTTTACTTACCCCAATGTAACCTCTGGTTATAACAGTAAGATTTATGGAGATTACAATGTTTCAATAGACTGGATAAATGCTAACAAGTAGTGTTGTTAATTGATAACTTGCGGTATGCATGAACAAAAGACGCATTAATAATGTTAATAGGAAGAGAAAAAATCTGTAACCACTTGTTTTATAATTTTTTGGTGGAGAAAATCCAATAATTTAAATTATTTATACCGGTCCTTAATGGGCAGGCAATGGGGAGGACGAGACGCGCGTATCGAGCTGTTTCCAAACGCCCCCCCCCCCCCCCCCCCCCCCCCCCTGCTCTGCAGTCCACGCTGCTATAAACTGCTGTACCCTCTCGCGCACTGTTTCTGCATGGTGCCTAACCCTGTCCACTGATAGACGAAATAAGAGAGGGCTGCATTTGCAGATATCCCCGTGTCTGCCTATCCATCCCGTTCTCCCCCATTTCCATCGCATTTGCTTCTATGCTCTACTGATACTGATGTGAGTGTTGGGTTTAAGTCCGTTTCCATCACTCATTCGCGCCTACACCCATGTGCATCTCTCTATCGTAGGCTATTCTTCGAATGAACTCTGAGAAACAGCATTTTCCAATTCATTTTTGGTTAATTGTGAAACATTATGCTAAACCTGTTTATTATTTGGTTAATTTAGTGCAAACAGACAGTCGTTTGGTATTCTGGTTGCTGTGGAGAATAAATGGCCGATCCAAAAGGAGCTAGGGTCTTTATACGATCCAGCACGGTGTCAATCATTAAACTCAATAATTCAGCATCAACAACCGCTCATTACCTGGCTAACAGAGACTAGTGCCAAATTTGATTTAAAAATAAATAAAACATGAACAAAAGATTCTGAATACAAGACATTATTTATTCAGAATAAAATGACCCAGAATAGCATATATTCAATCCATGTTCGCAAGGAAACCTGCCTGTGAAGCATATTCGTGAAGAAGCGCCTAGGCAGGCTGAACGACGTCTCCAAGATCCAGCGCATCAACGTAAGGAGCACCATTGATAGGCTAGTGTTCTTTGGAGGCAACATACAGTGAGTTTTGCTGTGCCACATTGTATACGGAGAAGGAGTCGAAGGACAGGAGGCAGCTGATATTGGGCAGCAGCAAGTGAGTATTATTGCTATATAATGCATTGACCAACACCGAGCCAAATGGATGAATCATTACTTTACCTTGCACATATGAATTCCGCAAATAAGCTACCACTTTAATGATAAACAAGGTTGTTTAACAATAAGCTAACCAACTCGTTGTCTCATTGGGAGGAGGTGCGTTGGATTGGATACAGGCAACCTCATATAGGGTATTGTGTGCACCTTTAAAAAAAAATCATTCTGAACGCTAGTGTCATTTTGTGTATCTCTTATCGACCAAGTTTTAAGAATTGATGTCATTTTCCTGTCTTGCAACAGTACCACATAGGAAGAAAACCTGCTTGTCCCCTGCCATTCCGAAGAGCTAAAGGTGATGATCTGTTAAGACACGTTTTTTAGTTCCTGCTGGCAGAGCGCTGTTCAGGTGAGTGATAATACTGTTCTTTCTACAGAGAGTTTGACCTATTCAAGAGACTATGGAATATTGTGTGTTTTTATTAAAACTATGGAAGTAATAATGTTGGCAAATAAGTAATTTGTCATAACCTCAGTCAATCGCTTTGTTTGTACCCTACAAGTTTACTTGTTACCGTTTGTAGTACCTCAGCTACAGTATTGTGTCCAATTGTTGACGCTGTCGTTAACACACCTGTTTATTGTCAACCTGTGGGTTAGTGTAATGTTCTAAATCCTCTTCCTGATAGTGTCATGGTAATGCTACAAAGTCTACAGGAGTAGAGTACTTGTCTTATTAAGATGTGTCGATATGGTTTACATAACACACTGAGATTAGGTTATACCTGAGTCCAGAGTGTTATTGTACCGCAGCAACAATGTAACTGCAAATTGCACATCCAAAGTAGTGTTTTTTCACCAAACAAATGACATTAAATGACCCTGTGAATTGCTGGTAGTATGACCATGTTGTTTCCTGGATGAAACATATGCATTGGTGTGAGAAGAGAACCTCTGCATTAGTGTTTTTTTCCATTAGTGCAACGCATCAGTGTGCGTGTTGTGCTGCATAGGTGATGTAGATTCCCTTAATGATACTTATGAAGGATGAAAAAAAGAGGATGGAGACCTGAGATGTTTAGACCATATATTACATAATCCTGTGGATGCCTTCGCTCTTCACCTGAATAATCTAATGTTGAGTTAGTGGTTCTATTTTTATTTACCACATGTTAAGGGAATCCAGTTCCTGTTTTCTCTGCTCTCGTAGGGCTTGGCTCTGGACAAACGTTGAATGCTGAGAGAAAGGGGGTTTTGAGCTTTCTTTGATGCACAGCCGTTTGTATTTTTGCATTTGGAATATTTCTGATCTCATTTTCTAGGTTGGAGGATGGTGAATGCAATTAGTTGTGTTTTAGTGTGATACATTAACTACCCATCCTAGAGGTTTCAGTTATTATTATTATTATTACTGGTGTGAAAAAGAACAATGGCAGACAGCAAATCATTGAACAAATCCTTAGTAATTTAACCTCTGTGCTCCTATGAGTTCAGTAGCTACTGTGGGACTTGGTCATAAAGGTCTGTAAGAACAAGTACGTTCAGTGTTATATAGTGTTAGAAATACAATTTTAAGGATGCAACAGTTACATTTATGTTCAGAAACATGACACAAACATGAATCCATCAAAATGATATAATTACTTGATCTTTGTCATTTTAGTGCCTATTTAGTTTATTTATTAAATGTATTAGTCCTATTTTATTATCCTTTGTGTTATATCAGATTTAAAATAGTTTCCTCTCTTAAGATACAAGTATCAACATGTCTGTTTTTATATGTACAGTAGGGTTATTTTGTCAAGTTGAGAAATTCTGTCCATGGCCAACATCCTCATTGAGCTGGATTGGCTCTAGTACCATTCTTTGCTGTTTTTTGAGGTTTGGTTAGAGACGTGAACTTTGACTGCTGGCGCATTCCACCAATATGTGTTCTGCTTCTGCAATCTGATTGATTGTGAGTAGTGGATTCACTGTCTTTCTCAGTTCATAAGTCACAACCACAGAGATAACTTTCCGGTTCGACTGACCAGGATGTGGGTGGGTAATAGTACTGCCAGGGTTCAGGGATGCCTCTCAGAGAAAAATGTGCATTGAAATGAAAGATCACATGTTGGGTCAAAAATAGATCGGTTTGTCACACTTTTTAAAAAAACATCAATATCACAACAATGATCCTGCATGTGGATTTATTGAAAACAGTGTATATATCTCCTCTGAAATCTGAAAATGTACCATGTACTGGTGTGTTTTATGTCATGTCGGCTGCGTTTCCAAGGCAGCCCAATTCAGATTTTTTTTGACGAATCACACCAGATATTTTCACATCAGCTCTTTTTTCAGAGCTGATCTGATTGGTCGAAATACTAATTAGCGAAAAAAAGATTAGAACTGGGCTGCCTGTGTAAACTCAGAGGTCTTGTATTCTCATGTACTTAGTTCAGGTCTGTTGTCAGTGTTGTGTTGTGTTGTCGAACCCTGTGTACTTTTTCAAGCAAGGGGTCTTGGTGACAGAAGTTGCATGTCCATCCCCTACTACTGCTGATGAACTCACTAAAAGTTTGAGTTCATCTTAATGCAGGTTGTGGATAGATACAATTCATGTGATCCATGCTCCAGTTATTGGGAAGCCAAAAGAAAACACATACACATTCTTATCATGATTATCGATTTCCCAGCTCCACCCAGAACCTGGGGTTCTAGAGAGGGTTAAACACATGTGCTATGTGGAAGAAGCTTTTTGTGTGCTTCAGTGAGGCATTTTGTTAAATGTCTCCCAAATGTCATTCCAGTCTTACAAATTGCTAAAAGGAATAGGTCAACGTGTTCTGTTTTGTGTGCACAGAGACCTCTGTGTTCATCAAATCCCAAAGTTATTCTCTACTGTGTTGAGCTTTCCAGGACCCCAATCAGGCGATTGAATAGAAGAACATGTGCCCAGTCCCTAGACCATTACAATTTAACATGGCAAACTTATCCAGTCTGCACAGTGAATCCTGGGATGCTTTACTGAATGCACAAACATGGTTGTGGATCCTTTCTTCTTTAGTCCTGAAGGAATGTTCATTTCAGATTTAATGTCTATTTCCTGTTTAGTGTTTGGCTTTGTGACGCACTAAATGAAGTTGCAGAGGCGTTGTAATCTCTCAACAGAAACTGATGAACGGTCCTCAGGGTCTTGGTTAATTATTCACATTTTGTTGACTGTTTGTGTGTGTGTGTGTGTGTGTGTGTGTGTGTGTGTGTGTGTGTGTGTGTGTCACAATGACTGAGAATATCAAATGTCTTTTGCAATGTTTATGCAATCGTTTTTTTTATGTTGACACAGCCCCTTACCACTAAACATCTTGAAGTGTCTAATTGGAACCAAGCTACCAACCTGTTATATTGTTATGATAGAATGGCACATTAGTGTTTCATACCCTCTTAAAATATAAGGGTGCTTGACAAATTAAATCTGGCAAACATTGACTGTCCACTCAAACATGCAATTCTGTACTGCAAAGTACTTTCACAGTACTGCTATAAATCATTGTAGAGCAGCATAACTGTTATGGTGCTTACAGATGCTGTCCATGGTTCTGATTCTGCGTGTTAGAAACAGCTACACCAGTTTGATGAAATCTTGCTGATTAACACAAACCACTGAAGACAGGAGGAGTAGGAGAGCTAGGAAGTGCTATCGATTATTTTCCTGAAATTAAAAGCACACTATGTTGTATGTCCCTGGGCTCCACCCCAGTGAAGAGAATCCATATGGAGAATGTTAAATCTCTCACTCTCTCTCCCTCCCTCGTAAAAATGAACTTTTTAAAAACATTCTGAGAACGGAAGTGAACATTTTGCCTGTTCTGGGAATGTGCATTTTTAGGTTGCAGGGAGGTTCTGAGAATGTTTTACTATGGTTCCCTGAACGTTTTCCTGGGAGGTTTTATTAATGTTCGGAGAACGGAAATGATTGGTTATTTGAAGGTAAATAAATAATGTTTTGAGAACATGTTGCAATAAGAGTTTTGATAACACTGCTAGCTTCATTTGGGTTAACTGTTTTGAACTCCAAGCACTGATAGGACACAAGAAAAATAATTTGCTTAAGAAGTAATCATGCAAACACGTTTCTTTTCTACTGTGGCACGGCGTCAGTGAGATTCGAAACCTATGATCTTCTGTTCTCTATCCATGGAATTAGTCCGCTGCACCACCAGGATTGAGCTACTGTAGCATGCCATGTTTCTTTTTTTACTCATACAAAGCTGTTCATTTTAGTGTATTCTAACAGACCCCATTTCAAAAGAAACAAGCACTCATTAAGATCAGGTGTGGCCAATTAGTTGGCGCGGCCAACACA
Source organism: Salvelinus sp. IW2-2015 (assembly GCF_002910315.2). Taxonomy (NCBI): domain Eukaryota; kingdom Metazoa; phylum Chordata; class Actinopteri; order Salmoniformes; family Salmonidae; genus Salvelinus; species Salvelinus sp. IW2-2015. The sequence goes on along the minus strand of NC_036863.1, from coordinate 37,361,651 downwards.
CCTGAACACACTTAACAACATAGTGTATAGAACCATGAGGAAACCTGCAGAAAACATTCTRCAGAAGTACTGAAATTATTCCCACCTAGGAAGCATATGGTTCTCAGAACATTATGTGTTAGCTGGGTATCCTGCACCATTCTCAGAATGTTGTGGGAAGGTTATATGCAATATAACCATAGGAAAACCACGCTCTCACCAAGCGCTAAGAAACATATTGTTCTTAGAATGTTATGTGTCAGCCGGGACTCTACCTCCCGCTCTCTGGGGATGTGTTAAAGGTTAGGATGGAAAGCTCAACTTTTTTCTCTCCTCCCTGCATGGAAAATAATGTTTTGTATGTAGAGTGAATTTTATTTTGAATTGGACATGACATTTTAATTATGAAATGCTCATGATGCATACATACAGTCAGGTCCATAATTATTGTCACTCTTTATAAAGATGAGCAAAAAAGTAGAAACCCATCACTGTTGTTCGTGGCCAAAGAGCTCTATTTTCATGTCATCCAACAAATGTAAATGTCTGGAGTTTTCTAAACGGCACATGGATTGGAACTGGTGCTTTGGTCAGATGACATGAAAATAGAGCTGTTTGGCCACGTACACCAGCGGTGGATTTGGTGTTGAAAAACAGAAGCAAATGCAGAAAATAACCAAAAAACTACGGTCAAATATTATGGTGGTGTATATTTCATGTTATGAGGCTATTTTGCTTCCACTGGTCCTGGGGCCATTGTTAAAGTCAACGGCATCATAAACTTTACAAAGTACTAGGACATTTTAGCCAAAAACCTGGTTGCCTCTGCCAGGAGGCGGAAGTGAATCTTCCAGCAAGACAATAATCCCAAGCACTAATCAAAATCCACAAATAAATGGTTAATTGACCACAAAATCAACAATTGCCATCTGCCTCTGCAGTTTGAATTGAAGAGGGCAGTCCATAAGAGCAGGCAAAGGAAATATTCTGCATGGAGGAATGGTCTGAAATTGCTCCCAACGTGTTCTCCAATCTCATCAAATATTTGTGTCGTTATCTTTGCAAGGGGAGGGTGCTAGAGTATTGAACACAGTGGTGGTAATAAGTATGACCCCTATCTTTTTGTTAAACAAAATCTCTTTCTCTTAGCAATTGCATTAGTATACAATAATACAACTCCCCAATTATTTGGGGCATACAATATACAGGTAACTGCCAAAAATAAAGGAAACACTTGAGTAAATGAGGGATACAAAGCATATTGAAAGGATGTGCTTCCACAATCCACACAGGTGGGGTTCATAAATTCATTAAGCAATTAACATCCCATCATGTTTAGGGTCATGCCCAGTTGCCCATTATTTTGGCTACCATGAAGCTTTTCCGGTGGCTCGTTGTGGTCTATTAAGTGTCTATTAAGACACTTTATGTAGCTGTTTCCTTTCTTTTGGCAGTTACCTGTAGCTCATAATTTGTATTATTTATTTTATACAGTCTTTTTTGTCATCTTTATCAAAGGTGCCAATCATTTGGAACCGGATTGCACTCCATTCCAGCCATTATTATGAGCCGTTCTTCCCTCAGCAGCCTCCACTGCTGTCTATATCACTTTCTCTCTCTCCTCTTTCCCTTTCTCTCTCTCTCAACATGAGTGGGCAGTGTGAATGTCTCTGCCCAGCATAATGCCAGGCTACACACTTCTCACCAGACAAAGTAAAAACACAAAGTCACACCTGAAGACACCCAGAGGATATATACCTTTTTCAGCCAGCTGTTCACGACACTGATTATAAGGAAAGTTGTTTCTGCTGTTAGAAATGTCTAGTGTTTTTGCTTATTGATAATTGAAAGGAGAAGATGCTGTAGCCATAGTAAGAAGGCATAGTACCCATGTTAATACTTCCCTTCATATAAATGCTTTTCTGTGGTATCTGGTTTTGTTCAGCTATTTGGGGATGTGCCCACACCGGCTTCATCTCTATGTAATTATGCAATTATATAATTACTGATTCAAGAAATGAAATGGGCCTGGAAAGCTGAGTGAATGTCAATGACTCTTGAATGGAAATTTGACTGCCAACAGAAGGGGGAGAGGAGGAGGAGGGGGTAGCAGTGAAGAGTAAAGAGTAAAGGAGAAGGGCTGTGCAAGACGTGTGGATATAGGTTGGCAAAGTACAGAGAAGTTTTAAGACCAAGAAGAGAACATATGGGGGTTATTTGGCAACACAAGTAGAGGAACAGAAAACTTGAAGCGGAGATGGGGAACGAGGGCAACAAGACTGCCAGCTGCTACTTGAGACATAGAGAGGAGAGGAATGGAGAATCTTGCTGTGTCTGCCCCTGGGCAAATGTCACCAATTGAAAGTTTAAAAAAGAGTGGTGTTATTTTTGGCTGGCAAATGCCAAATCCTGCAGATGCTGTCTCCCAGGCAACTACCTGTGGCCTTTTGCATTGTGGTCTCTCCCAGGCAACTACCTGTGGCCTTTTGCCGGGGGGCCTCACTTGACCTTATATTCATCAGAGGCAGAAGAGCACATGGGGTTATGTTGCAACAAAAGACATGCAGCATTGACAGGTAAACATCAACAGTTGTGAATTTGAACTCATCTTACTGGCTTGCTTCATTAACAACTGCTATTGTAATTTGGTGGGTGCTTATATATGTACTATAGTTTGTTTTATATGCATGTGTGAAATGGAAACGTGTTTTTTGCATATCCCAACTCCCCCTGAGACACCCTCGGAGAGTGCTGTCACCGCCAGTGTGGGGTCACAAGCATTTCGCTGTACCTGCTTTAACATCTGCTAATCTGTTTACTCAACAAATACATGTTGATTTGATTGCTGATCCTGTTGAGGTCGGTGTCAAAAATATTATTTTTCTCTTGCTGCAAAAAATATGCGCTTTGGATTCATTATCACGGAAACCTGATAACCGGTTGATTGAACAGGGTTTTAGATAAGAGGATGGAGGTTAGTAGACAAGCATAGTTCCATTGCTTGTTACACATTTGCTTACCTGAACATCTCTCTGAGGATAAATAGGTTAAGTAATTGTTGGATTTTGTTTGTTCAGACTATTGAGTGGAGCAGGCGATGAAATGAAAAGCACATTCACCTCAGAAGAAATTAGTGTGGAACAATTTCATTCTGTTCCTCAAGTCCTGTTTGGGATTATTTAGGATGGTCTGAATGGTAATGTGTCGCATGTGCTGTGAATATGAATCTGTGTGTGGACGAGTGTGCAGCATTTTGAAACAGAGGAACTTGACAGCACTGAATATGCAAGGAGCTGAGCTACGATAGCCTTCATGTTTCACAACTCAAGGGGAATGCCGTTGACCTATTTAAAATGTCATTTTCTATCACGTTTGATGCCTTACAAATGATGGTACTGTAGTGTTTGTATCAACTCAATTATATAGGGGTACGGTTAGGACCTTATGCCTATGTGATTGTGTAATGTGACTGTCATGGCAGTCTTAAAATTGGAACACCTTGAATATTGTATCGCAGTGTTGAGAATAAGATCCCACTCCAGCAGTATTTCTTTTTGAGTTGTCATCTCGGTGTCTGTCTGTCAGTTTGTGTCCTGGTATGCAAAAATATGTTTTTTTCATTTTGCGTGTGTGTGCAAAGTGTGTGTGCAGAATGTGTGTGTTTAGGCATGTACAGTTGAAGTCGGAAGTTTACATACACTTAGGTTGGAGTCATTAAAACTCGTTTTTCAACCACTCCACAAATTTCTGGTTAACAAACTATAGTTTTGGTAAGTCGGTTAGGACATCTACTTTGTGCATGACACAAGTATTTTTTCCAACAATTGTTTACAGACAGATTATTTAATTTATAATTCACTGTATCACAATTCCAGTGGGTCAGAAGTTTACATACACTAAGTTGACTGTGCCTTTAAACAGCTTGGAAAATTCCAGAAAATGATGTCATAGCTTTAGAAGCTTCTGAGAGGCTAATTGACATAAGTTGAGTCAATTGGAGGTGTACCTGTGGATGTATTTCAAGGCCTACCTTCAAACTCAGTGCCTCTTTGCTTGACATCATGGGAAAATCAAAAGAAATCAGCCAAGACCTCAGAAAAAAAATTGTAGACCTTCACAAGTCTGGTTCATCCTTTGGAGCAGTTTCCAAACGCCTGAAGGTACCACGTTCATCTGTACAAACAATAGTACGCAAGTATAAACACCATGGGACCATGCAGCCGTCACACCGCTCAGGAAGGAGACGCGTTCTGTCACCTAGAGATGAACGTACTTTGGTGCGCAAAGTGCAAATCAATTCCAGAACAACAGCCAAGGACCTTGTGAAGATGCTGGAGGAAACAGGTACAAACGTATCTATATCCACAGTAAAACGAGTCCTGTATCGACATAACCTGAAAAGGCCGCTGAGCAAGGAAGAAGCCACTGCTCCAAAACCGACATAAAAAAGCCGGACTACGGTTTGCAACTGCACATGGAGACAAAGATCGTACTTTTTGGAGAAATAGAACTGTTTGGCCATAATGACCATCATCATGTTTGGAGGAAAAAGGGGGATGCTTGCAAGCAGAAGAACACCATCCCAACCGTGACACATGGGGGTGGCAGCATCATGTTGTGGGGGTGGAAGCAACATCTCAAGACATCAGTCAGGAAATTAAAGTTTGGTCGCAAATGGGTCTTCCAAGTGGACAATGACCCCAAGCATACTTCCAAAGTTGTGGCAAAATGGCTTAAGAACAAAGTCAAGGTATTGCCATCACAAAGCCCTGACCTCAATCCTATAGAACATTTGTGGGCAGAACTGAAAAAGCGTGTGCGAGCAAGGAGGCCTACAAACCTGACTCAGTTACACCAGCTCTGTCAGGAGGAATGGGCCAAAATTCACCCAACTATTGTGGGAAGCTTGTGGAAGGCTACCAGAAACGTTTGACCCAAGTTAAACAATTTAAAGGCAATACTACCAAATACTAATTGAGTGTATGTAAACGTCTGACCCAGTGGGAATGTGATGAAAGAAATAAAAGCTGAAATAAATAATTCTCTCTGCTATTATTCTGACATTTCACATTCTTAAAATATAGTGGTGATCCTAACTGACCTAAGACAGGGACTTTTTATTATGATTAAATGTCAGAAATTGTGAAAAACTGAGTTTAAATGTATTTGGCTAAGGTGTATGTAAACTTCCGACTTCAACGGTATGTACACTGAACAAAAATATAAACGCAACATGTAAAATGTTGGTCCCATGTTTCACGAGCTGAAATAAAAGATCACAGAAATGTTCCATTTGTACAAAAAGTTTATTTCTCTCAAATTTTGTGCACAGATTTGTTTACATCCCTGTCATTGATCATTTCTCATTTGCCAAGATAATCCATCCACCTGACAGGTGTGGAATATCAAGAAGCTGATTAAACAGCATGATCATTACACAGGTTCACCTTGTGCTCGGGACAATACAATGCCACTCTAAAATGTGCAGTATTGTCACACAACACAATGCTACAGATACCTCAATTGGCATGCTGACTGCAACATTGTCTACCAGAGCTGTTGTCAGATCATTTAATGTTAAATTCTCTACCATAAGGCGCCTCCAACGTAGAGAATTTGGCAGTTCGTCCAACCGGCCTCACAACCGCAGACCACGTGTGACCACGCCAGCCCAGGACCTCCACATCCGGGTTCTTCACCAGCAGGATCGTCTGCGTCCAGCCACCCGGACAGCTGATTAAACTGTGGGTTTACACAACCAAAGTATTTCTGCACAAACTGTCAGAAACCATCTAAGGGAAGCTCATCTGCGTGCTCGTCGTCCTCACCAGGGTCTTGACCTGACTGCAGTTCAGCATCGTAAACAACTTCAGTGGGCAAATGCTCACTTCGATGACCACTGGCACGCTGGAGAAGTGTGCTCTTCACGGATTAATCCTGGTTTCAACTGTACCGGGCGTCGTGTGGGTGAGCGGTTTGCTGATGTCACCGTTGTGAACAGAGTGCCCCAGGGTGGCGGTGGGGTTATGATATGGGCAGGCATTAGCTACGGACAACGAACACAATTGCATTTTATTGATGCCAATTTGAATGCACAGAGATACGGTGACAAGATCCTGAGGCCCATTGTCGTGTCATTCATCAGCCGCCATCACCTCATGTTTAAGCAGGATCATGCACGGCCCGATGTCGCAAGGATCTGTACACAATTCCTGGAAGCTGAAAATGTCCCAGTTCTTCTGTTGCTTGCATACTCACCAGGCATGTCACCTCATTGAGCATGTTTCGGATGCTCTGGATCGACGTGTTTGACAGTGTGTTCCAGTTCCCGCCAATATCCAGCAACTTCTCACAGCCATTGAAGAGGAGTGGGACAACATTCCACAGGCCACAATCAACCGTCTGATCAACTCTATGCGAAGGAGATGTGTCGTGCTGCATGAGGCAAATGGTGGTCATATCAGATATGTGACTGGTTTTCTGATCTACGCCCCTACCTTTTCTTTAAGGTATCTGTGACCAACAGATGAATATCTGTATTCCCAGTCATGTGAAATCCATAGATAAGGGCCTAATGAATTTATTTCAATTGACTGATTTCCTTTTATGAACTGTAACCCAGTAAAATCTTTGAAATTGTTGCATGTTGCGTTTATATTTTTTCTTCAGTGTAATTCTCCACATTACTGCTGCCATGCATGTGATGTTGGTTCCCTGCCCCCTCCCGTTCCCCATCCACGACTTCAAAGTCAAGTCTTCAATCCCCCACTTCCCTCAGGAAGAGGTTTAAAAAATATTCTCTCACTCTCTGCCATTTCACTGTTCTCTCTTTCTTCTTTTGTCCCTCCTTCTGTGTTATCCGAATGTGCATGTTGTAGATAATAGGAAACCATTTTAAATTAGCTGAATGAAGAAGGGAAGATTTAAACCTCAGCTCTGTCACTTCCATGAAGCAAAGCCTCATATATTTGAAATAAACAGTCTTGCCTGCCTTGGTTATCTCAGTGTTTTGTATTTACAGAAATTATGCCAAACAGTGAAAGGAAACATGACTCACTGGCTAGTGCTGAGCGATTAACCGAAATGTCTGTTATTTGTATTTTTTTAAACAACTAAATTGACTGATGTCAGTTAAATTATTTGAATTCCGTTTCGTTCCGTTTTTTTCTGTGAGCTCAATGCACACATCGCACAGTTTCTCTAGAGATAAATCCGATCCTTCTTGAACTGTGCGATGTAGTAGGGAGTTGTAGTTTTAAAAAGGCCAATATATCTACATAGTTTAGTGCATAAAACGTGGTAATTAACTACAATGAACACAATTGCGTGTACTTGTCCGGTCTGTGTTTCATTAGCCTGCTATGGAAGAGAGTACACTGCACGATCGTGAGGTGATATATATAGAGCAGCTGTTGCTTCGCATCTTCACCTGAAAATACATGATATAACACCTTACCCAAACCGACCGCGCGTGCGCAAATTGATTTTGTCACCCCACACCAAACACGATCATGACACGCAGGTTGAAATATCAAAACAAATGTGGAGAATTACACTGAAGAAAAAATATAAACGCAACATGCAACAATTTCAAAGATTTTACTGGGTTACAGTTCATAACTCTGAACCAATTATATTCATTTGTGGACAGGTCGAAAATCATTAAACATTTATTGCAATTTAGCCAGCTAGCTTGCAGTTGCTAGCTAATCTGTCCTATTTAGCTAGCATGCTGTTGCTAGCTAATTTGTCCTGGAATATAAACGTCGAGTTGTTATTTTACCTGAAATGCACAAGGTTCTCTACTCTGACAATTAATCCACACATAAAACGGTCAACCAAATCATTTCTAGTCATCTTTCAGTCACCCATGTGGGTATAACCAATGAGGAGATGGCATATGGATATCTGCTTCTATAAACCAATGAGGAGATGGGAGAGGCAGGACTTGCACCACGTTCAGCATCACAAATAGAACTGACTTATAGAACACAGACGCTCGTTGACGTGCGCGAGCACTGGGTGCAATAATTGAATAACATGTATGAGCAGTGTGGTCAGAATGTAAGTGATTGATATTTGGTATTCAGCAGTCATTAAAAAAAAATCTTATTTACTTTGAAGAACTACAAAATAGTGATTTTTGGAATGAAATAAATATTTTATTAAGGTAAAAAGTGAACTGATAACAGTAATAACAGTAATGGGCAGCCGCTACCATCATGGGACCTTTATTAATTGTTTTATTCTGTTTTGTTACAGCATTCAACCCACATAATGCATAGTGGATTTAATTAAAACAATTGTTTTTAAAACAAAACAAAAAAATAATCAAACCAAAACCTAACCAACCTCAAAAAGCACTTCTGGCTGAAGAATTATCTTGGAATAATAGTGATTATTTGATATTGTATAGAGAGAGAGAGACTAGGCAAGTCAGTTAAGAACAAATTCTTATTTACAATGACGGCCTACCCCGACAAAACCCTAACGACGTGGGCCAATTGTGCGCCACCCTATCAGACTCCCAATCACAGCGGGTTGTGATTCCGTCTGGAATTGAACCAGGGTCTGTAGTGACGCCTCTAGCACTGAGGTGCCGTGCCTTAGATTGCTGCGTCACTTGGGAGCCCAATTCAAAATACTTGAATAAGTTATAGAACCCATTGCCCTTTATGGTTGTGAGGTCTGGAGTCCGCTCACCAACCAAGAATTCACAAAATGGGACAAACACCAAATTGAGACTTTGCATGCAGAATTCTGCAAAAATATCCTCCGTGTACAACATAAATCACCAAATAATGTATGCAGAGCAGAAGGCCAATACCCGCTTATTATCAAAATCCAGAAAATAGCTGTTAAATTCTACAACCACCTAAAAGGAAGCGTTTCCCAAACCTTCCATAACAAAGCCATCACCTACAGAGAAATTAACCTGTAGAAGAGCCCCCTAAGCCAGCTGGTCCTGGGGCTCTGTTCACAAACACAAACGGACCCCACAGAGCCCCAGGACAGCAACACAATTAGACCCAACCAAATCACGAGAACACAAACGCAGTTACTTGACACATTGGAAATAATTTACAAAAAAACAGCGCAAACTAGAATGCTATTTGGCCCTAAATAGAGAGTACACAGTGGCAGAATACCTGATCACTGTGACTGACCCAAATTGACTATGTACAGACTCAGTGAGCGTAGCTTTTTTATTGAGAAAGCCCGCCAAAGGCAGACCTGGCTCTCAAGAGAAGACAGCCTATGTGCACACTGCCCATAAAATGAGGTGTAAACTGAGCTACACTTCCTAACCTCCTACTAAATGTATTACCATATTACAGACACATATTTCCCTCAGATTACACAGACCCACAAAGAATTTGAAAACAGATCTAATTTTGATTAACTCCCATATCTATTGGGTGAAATACCACAGTGTGCAATCATAGCAGCAAGATTTGTGACCTGTTGCCACAAGAAAAGGGAAACCAGTGAAGCACAAACACCATTGTGAATACAACCCATATTTATGTTTTTTTATTTTCCCTTTTGTACTATTTTTCACATCATTACAACACTGTAAAAAAGACATAATATGACATTTGAAATGTCTTTATTCTTTTGGAACTTTTTTGAGTGCAGTGTTTATGGTTCATTTTTTGTGTATTTCACTTTTGTTTATTATCTACAGTTGAGGTCGGAAATTTACATACACCTTAGCCAAATACATTTAAACTCAGTTTTTCACAATTCCTGACATTTAATCCTAGTAAAAATTGCCTGTTATAGGTCAGTTAGGAACACCACTTTATTTCAAGAATGTGAAATGCCAGAATAATAGTAGCGAGAATTATTTATGTCAACTTTTATTTCTTTCATCACATTCCCACTGGGTCAGAAGTTTACATACACTCAATTAGTATTTGGTAGCATTGCCTTTAAATTGTTTAACTTGGGTCAAATGTTTCAATTAGCCTCCACAAGCTTCCCACAATAGTTGGGTGAATTTTGGCCCATTCCTCTTGACAGAGCTGGTGCATCTGAGTCAGGTTTGTAGGCCTCCTCGCTCATACACGCTTTTTCAGTTCTGCCCACAAATTTTCTATAGGATTGAGGTCAGGGCTTTGTGATGGCCACTCCAATACCTTGACTTTGTTGTCCTTAAGCCATTTTTCCACAACTTTGGAAGTATGCTTGTCCATTTGGAAGACCCATTTGTGACCAAACTTTAACTTCCTGACTGATGTCTTGAGATGTTGCTTCAATATATCCACATAATTTTCCTCCCTCATGATGCCATCTATTTTGTGAAGTGCACCAGTTCCTCCTGCAGCAAAGCACCCCCACAACATGATGCTGTCACCCCCGTGCTTCACGGTTGGGAGGGTGTTCTTTGGCTTTGCAAGCCTCCCCCTTTCTCCTGCAAACATAACGATGGTCATTATGGCCAAACAGTTCTATTTTCTGTTTCATCAGACCATAGGATATTTCTCCAAAAAGTACGATCTTTGCAGTTGCAAACCGTAGTCTGGCTTTTTAATGTCGGTTTTGGAGCAGTGGCTTCTTCCTTGCTAAGTGGCCTTTCAGGTTATGTTGATATAGGACTCGTTTTCCTGTGGATATAGATACTTTTGTTCCTGTTTCCCCCAGCATCTTTACAAGGTCCTTTGCTGTTGTTCTGGGATTGATTTGCACTTTTCGCACCAAAGTACGTTCATCTCTAGGAGACAGAGCGCCTCTCCTTCCTGAGCGGTATGACTGCTGCGTGGTCCCATGGTGTTTATACTTGCGTACTATTGTTTGTACAGATGAACGTGGTACCTTCAGGCATTTGGAAATTTCTCCCAAGGATGAAGCCGACTTGTGGAGGTCTACAATTTTATTCTGAGGTCTTGGCTGATTTCTTTTGATTTCCCCATGATGTCAAGCAAGGAGGCACTGAGTTTGAAGGTAGGCCTTGAAATACATCCACAGGTACACCTCCAATTGACTCAAATTATGTCAATTAGCCTCTCAGAAGCTTCTAAAGCCRTGACGTCATTTTCTGTAATTTTCCAAGCTTTTTAAAGGCACAGTCAACTTAGTGTATGTAAACTTCTGACTCACTGGAATTGCGATACAGTGAATTATAAGTGAAATAATCTGTCTGTAAACAATTGTTGGAAAAATTACTTGTGTCATGCACAAAGTAGATGTCCTAACCGACTTGCCAAAACTATAGTTTGTTAACAAGAAATTTGTGGAGTGGTTGAAAAACGAGTTTTAATGACTCCAACCTAAGTGTATGTAAACTACCGACTTCAACTGTATTTTCACCCACATGTCTATGACTGTGCTTTCAACCATTTTAAAAGCACACCAAAGTTCAAATGGGAATACAATGTCAGATATGTTGTTTATTTATATATCAGATGTATGTGTTATGACTGTGCGACATGTAATAGCGGAACAAAATGGCCTGGATTGTAGTTGAGATTACATTAAAAGTACATGATACCGTTCGATATTCTGCACAGATTATTACAGCAACTGTGAAGATCTCCACAGACCTGTGATGACAAGTATAGTACACAAGGAATGTGGCCATGGATGTGTTAGTCATTTTAAGGTTGAATGTTACATTATTTTGTAAGAAAGCTTCAGGCTATTTACTGTATTGCAAAGGTAATATTGAACTGTGTTTGGTTGACAATGCAACCAAATATCAACCTATAAAGGAGATGTATCTACTGTTTGGATAGTTCCACCTCTGCCACTGGCTTAATCCCATTCTTTAACTTGTATATTTGGTTAAATTGGAGATTTGAATCCAACATATAATCTGTTAACTTGTCAATAAATTAATAGAGGCTATGTTTTATATTTAAAATATTTACTGTATCTTCTGCTTCGATAATTCCATCTGTGGCACTGACTTTAATTCCAGCTGATGTCAACAAATTCATAATTGATATGCTGGATGTCTCTATCATGTCTATCATGTCTCTATCTCAACCAAACATCAAAGTCAAATCAAATCAAACTTTAAATGTGGATTAAGTTTGATTAGATTTTATCCTATTCTTTAAATTTGATGTTTGGTTGTGATGGAGACTTGAATCCAACATATCAATTCATTTGTAGACACTAAACTGGATTTAAAAACACTAAACTGGAATTAAAGCCAGACTAAGTCAGTGGCACAGATGGAACTAGCCAAGCAGAAGATTCATCTCCTTCAAATGTTGATATTTGCTTGTTTTGACAACCAAACACAATTCAATATCACAAAATGTCATTACTTTTTTAATCAGCCAGAGCTTGAAACCCTAGGCTATTGTTTTGTCTATTATTAGTTGAATTCTGGGTTGAATTGAAACAATAGCTGTTGATTGTTGAAGGCCTAAATATAATCATGTTATATGAGTGATGAAGTGTGGTCACATATAATCTGCTCTGTTAAACCTACCCTTTGGAATGTCTTCCATAGCAACAGTGAATATATCTAATTTTTAAGTGGAGATCTCTCAACAAGCATTCTCACCACAGCACATCGGTGATAGTCAGTGATAAATATTATAGCTAAGCTTGGCTTGCTTAAACCCCTGGATGGGAGACCAAAGGGTAGCTGTAGGTAGATCAATTCTCCAGTAGGAGGTGCTGCCCAGCCCATTGCTTTTTGTCTGATATAGTGGATTTAATGTTAAAGATCGGACGTTGTTTTAAAGGTACAAATTCACATATTTTAAGGTTTGTCTATGTTAAAATGTTTTTTACGGGGCCTCCCGGGTGGCGCAGTGGTCTAGAGCACTGCATCGCAGTGCTAGCTGCGTCACCAGAGTCTCTGGGTTCGCGCCCAGGCTCTGTCGCAGCCGGCCGCGACCGGGAGGTCCGTGGGGCGACGCACAATTGGCCTAGCGTCGTCCGGGTTAGGGAGGGTTTGGCCGGTAGGGATATCCTTGTCTCATCGCGCTCCAGCGACTCCTGTGGCGGGCCGGGCGCAGTGCGCGCTAACCGAGGGGGGCGGGTGCACGGTGTTTCCTCCGACACATTGGTGCGGCTGGCTTCCGGGTTGGAGGCGTGCTGTGTTAAGAAGCAGTGCGGCTTGGTTGGGTTGTGCTTCGGAGGACGCATGGCTTTCGACCTTCGTCTCTCCCGAGCCCGTACGGGAGTTGTAGCGATGAGACAAGATAGTAATTACTAGCGATTGGATACCACGAAAATTGGGGAGAAAAGGGGATAAAATTTAATTGAAAATTCACCCTCAAAACAACAGTTTAAATGTATTACTTTTTTTCAAATCCAATGTATTTTCCACGTAGATTCCACGTCACAATAAGTTGAGTAATTACATTGAAACAACGTTGATTCAATCAGTTTGTGCTCAGTGGGATTCTCTAGTGTAAGAACCTCAGGGGTGATCTGCAGGTGTTCTGTAACTTCTCTCTAATGCTCCCTTCATTAGTATGCTGCTCCTCTCTCATCCCCCCTGCTATCTGCTGGCGGTGAGCAGCCCCACGATCTAACCTGGACAAATGACAATGCTATTATATTACATTGTTAGCTGACGTCAATGAGACAGCTACATTACTTGACCTTAAAGAGATCGTCTTCATGGTAAGTCTCAGTATTAGAATGTTGGCACTGAATCGATTTTCCGGTCTGGGGGCCATTATGAAAACTTCAAACATAAGAGTATATCAACGATCAGTTACTGTGTTGTATGATTTACATGATCTGTGTAGCATTGCTGGGGATAGCTGTCAGGAGGTAAATGAAGACAGAGGGGAGGTGTGCTAAATATTGACTTGGATAGACTGAAGAGGCAGAGGGAGGATACAGTGTCAATACAGTATTGACTGCTTTTGGTGCCCAAACCTAAACCCCCTTTCACACATCTGTTAATGTAGGTGGTTTGGTATGGTTTTGCAGTGTTCCATAGACTCATACAAAACAACAATGATAAAGAAATATATTGGGTTTGAATCACCTTTGTGCTATTTCTACAGCTCGTTGCATCACTGCTAACTGAAATCTGTGGGTATGCCTGCAAGTCTATGTGAAAACAATACACTGCGTTTGCACAGTTATCCTAAAAATGTCAGATAGTAATTGAGTTGAAGGAATGAGGTACCAGTCTAGACACAGTTTAACATGGAGTGAAATTGAATCAATTTGTACGAGCATATTCTGCTCAAGAAAAATCAGAAATGGCACCACAACATTTATGGTTTGTGTGGTGTGCTCATGTTGTTTCAAACTCTTATTTGTTGTTGCTGGCCTGTCACCGTGGTTACTGATGGCGAATTCTGAGTGGAGGCAGAGAGAGACGATGGCTGGCTGGACTACTGATTAAACCTCTACCAGACACACAGCTGATGTCCAGTTCTAGGTCTGCTCTGAGTCTCTTAACCTAATATTCATGCAGTCATCTTCTTCTCGGCATCTTGTCATGTTATACAATTCTTTCCTCTTTGCTCTGAATGTTTTTGAGATGCAACAATTTAATCTTTGACCCCTCGAACAGTGTGCCCCATTTGCTAAAGGTTTACATGCTTGAAGACACTTTCCTTGTTAAGGGTGCAAATCAATAAACCAAACCAATGGAAAGGGGCACAGAGGCTTAGATGTCCTTTTGATGTTACGCCGAGATCGTGTCCCTACCTGACCATTTGACTGCCAGTGACTGTGGACAGGGATGCTCACTGTTATTCAGATCACTGTTCCCTATCGTCCTGTCTCCTTAAATGGGAGTCAGTCATGGCATGTGCCATGTCCACAGAATGTTTTCACCTGTCAATCATTAGGGAACTCCAGCTGGTCTCCAGTCTCACACTACGTGGGCTATGTTGTATGGTAAGTAAAGAATAGAAGGCAAGGAAAAACACCATAATTCCCATCCAAGTAGTTGGAAGTACCAGGGAAAGCCATTGGAGTGCACAGGAAGGCTGATGAAAACATCAGTGCTCTGTGAATACAGGGCTGGATCCTTTCCACAGATCAGCGATGCTGGTCTGTTCACCCACCTTTGATTTATCTCCTCTTTAGTGTGTAAACCGCCTTGGCCATATGGCCACTTACCCAGAGAGGCTGTTTCTGTTGTTATTGGTGGTACAATAGCTGTTGGTGGTCTCATTGTTTGGAAACAAAGAAGCCCTGTAGTGCTGCTGATAGGGTTAGGGTTAGGGTTAGGGTTAGGGTTAGGGTTAGGGTTAGGGTGATCATCGAAAGAGGTGGGCAACCGGTTAGGAGGGAGAGCACGTGGAGAGGTGGGGAATGGGGGAGGCTGGTACTAGGAGGTGAAAGGCTGTGGACCACTGTACGGCTTGGAGGGACAGGAGCTGCTGATGTGAGTGTACTGTACTGTTTGTGGAGAGAGAGAGGCTAAGGAAGCAGAGGCATCATTGGTCATCCATGCGTGATACAGGCTCTTATATAAAACACGCCTCAGCCAGGACTTTTCAGGGATGAGAAAGAAAAAACACTTTCTCTTTCTGTGAACATTACTCATTACGCTGTTATTGTTACCACTGACTCTGGGCCACGGTTTAACACATTTGTTAAGC
>NC_036863.1:37339341-37344030 GCF_002910315.2 Salvelinus sp. IW2-2015 | reverse complement strand
CGCACCATAGACCGAGGCATTAAAAAGAACAAGGGTTAGTGTTTTCAATAAGTGTATTTCAAAGTGAACACCGTGCTCGGTATATTACAGAGTTAACATTGACAATACAGCACAATGGGTAGTCAGTCACACAACAGAGAAGGGGTGAACCAGGAGCTGTTGGATGGGATGTTCAGAGAATAAAGTGCTAGTTGACAGCATCAGCTATTGTACAGCAGCTGCAATGGCTTTTATACCACCAATAACACCAGAAACAAGGTTACAGTAGTGCAAATAGGAGATTAATCAGATGGGTAAACGACGGTGTGCTCATCTGTAAAAATCGATAATTCAGCTTCTGAGAGCTACTTACGTGGTCTGCTGGTTTAATTGTCGTCCAGGCTTTAATTGATTAACCAGATATGTGGGTTGTAATGAACTCTATCACTTTAACTCCCCCATCACATTCTGATTGACCACTGGAACACCCTAGCCTTAGGGAAAGACAAGGACTACTCCGTGGCTCCAGGACCAGGGAGTCATGGCAGACCCTTCACTGATCTGCAGCTACTAAATCCAAATCAAATCAAATCAAATTGTATTGGTCATATACACATGGTTAGCAGATGTTATTGCGAGTGTAGCGAAATGCTTATGCTTCTAGATCTGACGTGCAGCAGTATCTAACAGGTAATATCTAACAATTCCACAACATAACCTAATACACACAATCTAGTAAAGGAAATGGGATAAGATATATAAATATATAGATGAGCAGTGACAGAGCGGCTAAGATGCAATAGATAGTATAAGAATAGATTAGTGTAGGATACAGTATACAGTATAATACATATGAGAAATAGTAATGTGAGATATGTAAACATTCTTAAAGTGGCATTATTAGAGTGACTAGTGTTCCATATATTTAAGTGGCCAATGATATCAAGCTATAAGTAGCAGCAGCCTCTCTGTGCTAGTGATGGCTATTTAACAGTCTGATGGCTTGAGATAGAAGTTGTTTTCAATCTCTCGCGTCTCAGCTTTGATGCATCTGTACTGACCTCGCCTTCTGGATGGAAGTGGGGTGAACAAGCAGTGACTTGGGTGGTTATTGTCCTTGATGATCTTTTTGACCTTCCTGTGACATCGAGTGTTGTAGGTGTCCTGGAGGGCAGGTTTGTTGCCCCCGGTGATGCATTGTGCAGACCGTTCCACCCTCTGGAGAGCCCTGCGGTTGTTGGCGGTGCAGTTGCTGTACCAGGCGGTGATACAGCCCGACAGGATGCTCTCAATTGTGCACCTGTAAAATTAGTGAGGGTTTTCGATGACAAGCCACATTTTTTAAGCCTCCTGAGGTTGAAGAGGCACTGTTGCGCCTTCTTCACAACACTGTCTGTGTGGGTGGACCATTTCAGTTTTTTGGTGATTTGTACACAGAGGAACTTAAAACATTCCATCTTCTCCACTGCTGTCCCATCGATGTGGATAGGGGGGTGTCCCTCTGCTGTTTCCTGAAGTCCACAATCATCTCTTTTGTTTGTTGACATTGACTGATAGGTTATTTTCTGACAGCACACTCTGAGAGCCCTCACCTCCTCCCTGTAGACTGTCTCGTCAATTGTTGGTAATCAAGCCTACCACTGTTGTGTCGTCTGCAAACTTGATGATTGAGTTGGAGCGGGGCGTGGCCACACAGTCGTGGGTGAACAGGGAGTACAGGAGGGGCTGAGCACGCACCATTGGTGGGGCCTCAGTGTTGAGGATCAGCAGAGTGGAGATGTTGTTTCCTACCTTCACCACCTGGGGGCGGCCGTCAGGAAGTCCAGGACCAAATTACACAGGGCGGGGTCGAGATCCAGGGTCTCAAGCTTAATGATGAGTTTGGAGGGTACTATGGTGTTGAATGCTGAGCTGTAGTCAATGAACACAGCATTCTTACATTCCTCTTGTCCAGATGGGATAGGGCAGGTGATGGCGATTGCATCTTCGGTGGACCTATTGGGGCGGAAAGCAAATTGAAGTGAGTCTAGGGTGACAGGTAGGGTAAGAGGTGATATGATCCTTGACTAGTCTCTCAAAGCACTTCATGATGACAAAAGTGACTGGTACGGGGCGATAGTCATTTAGTTCAGTTACCTTTGCTTTCTTGGGAATAGGAACAATGGTGGTCATCTTGAAGCATGTAGGGACAGCAGACTGGGATAGGGATTGATTGAATATGTCCTGTAAACACAACAGCCAGCTGGTATGCGCATGTTTTGAGGACACGGCTAGGGATGCGTCTGAGCCGGCAGCCTTGCGAGGGTTAACACGTTTAAATATTTTATTCACGTCGGCCACAGAGAAGGAGAGCCCACAGTCTTTGGTAGCGGGCCGCATCGGTGGCATTGTATTATCCTCAAAAGCGGGCAAAGAAGGTGTTTAGTTTGTCTGGAAGTAAGACGCCGATTTTCGCGACGGGGCTGGTTTTCTGTTCGTAATCCATGTAATACTAATGATCATAATTGTGTTTGTGCTGTGTTGTCTGTAAGTCACTACACTTCTTCCCTTGTGTCTTCCAGAGGTGTCTGTTGAGACGTTAGACGTGAAGTGGATTGATCTCTGAAGCAGCTGACTCGGAATGTCCGGACGCCGGCATGTTTACAACACCCACATTCTGAGCCTTGCCTACGCCCTCCTCCTCCTCCTCCAGCCTCTCCAACCTCCCTCTTACTCCTCTTCCTCCTGGGGCTTACCCACCTCTCTTCAGGCTAGCTTCAGACCATGCAGCACCCAGCAGCCCGCCCAGCAACTGCTCCGAATGGAGACCCTGCTCTGAGGGCGTGTCCTGCCCATGTGGAACCCTCAGAACCCGTCGGTGGTGACAAGTGGCACGGGCCATCGTCTACTTCGTGCCCTCATCTTACATGTTTCCTGGGAATAGGTCATTAGCGCCGACCGCTTTCATGTCTTCTATTGAGGTCATCCCTCTCAGGAGAAAGGAGATCACCATCAAGAAGCCCAACGGAGAGACCACCACAGCCACTGTACGCATCTGGAACGAGACCGTATCCACCTGACCCTGATGGCCCTAGGCTCATCTGCCCCAGAGTCCTGCTGTCTGTCATCGAGGTGTGTGGCCACTCGTTTGAGGCAGGCTCCCTGGGCCCCAGCACATTGTGGGCAGGCGCAGCATTCAGCATGTTCGTCATCATCGCCCTCTGCGTGCACGTGTGCCAGAGAACGAAGACACGCAGGATCAAGCACCTGAGGGTCGTTCTTTGTCCACGGCAACCTGGAAGCATCTTCGCCTACATCTGGCTCTACCTGATCCTGGCTGTCATCTCCCCGGGGGAGGTTGGAGGTGTGGGAGGGCCGTGCTCACATTCATGTTCTTCCCCATCTGTGTGGTTCAGGCCCTGGGTCCGCGACCGACGCCTGTCTCTTCTACCAGTACCATCCACAAGCGTTACCGTGTCGACAAGGCTGCCGCGCATCATCATCGAGACAGAGGGGACAGCATGTTCACCAAGATGGATGTGGAGAATTGGACGGCCAGGGGGGGCAACTCCCACCCCCACCCCAAGGATGTTGCTGCCCTGGAGGGCACCGCCAAGGCTGGGGAGGACTACGAGGAGGTGGCTGGGAAACTGGAGTTCCAGAACGACGAGACCATGTGAGTAACACCACTTCCTGTCGTGTACGCTGCTCTGCTGCTGATGGCTTGTGTGTTGCGTTACAGTATGATATTATATGGCCCATTTGTATGGTATAGAATATGGGGTATTCCACTCTTACCCTACGAGGACCAGAGCCTGCTGGTTTTCTGTTCTACCTGATCATTAATTGCACCCACCTGGTGTCCCAGGTCTAAATCAGTCCCTGATTGGAAGGGAACAATGAAAAAATTTGTGAAACTGGCTTCTAGGTCCAGAGTTGAGTTTTGAGGGGTATAGCATTTTTAGCAGAATTTGAGAGGAAGAGGAGAGAGCCGTAGAGAGGGGATAAACAGCAGGAGATCTAACAGTGGGGCTGCGGTGTGGGGGACAGAGAGAGAGAGGAATGGGTAGGGATGAAAGGGAAGAAAACATGTAGCTATATTAGAACACTGTCGTTTCTATGGGAGTTCATCAATTGTAATGGATAGACAATGTGTGGCATTTGGGATTTCGCCATTTTCATAGAGAAGGCAATATAGTGAAATGAAAGAGAGACCATAAAAATAAACTAAATTAATATTGCTGAAAAAGGTGTAGTCAAATATGTAAATGATGTAAAATAAAGAATAGTGGACTGATTGAAGGAAGGGAAGTGGCTTTAGAAAATGAAAAGGGTTTGTGTGATGGTGATGATTTGAGTGATAATTTAGACTAGAGAAAAATTAGATAGATTTCGAGGTAGAGAGGCAGGTAAGAGGGCGGAAGGAGAGTTAGAGAGAGGATGAGAGTGCAAAGCAGTGTGTTTTAGCATTCATCTCTCACTGTAGGCAGGGTTGGCTGACTGATGAGGCAGAGAGCTCAGAGAGTGGTGTGTGGGCGGGTGCTTCATGGAATGTGTGACGAGAAAAGCGATGGTAATCATGGCTGGAAAAAAGTGTAGTGCGTATACGTGTGTTAGATGGGTGGGTGGAGGGACAGGTGCATGTGTTGTCTATTCTTCTGAGTGTGTGTGTGTGTGTGTGTGTGTGTGTGTGTGTGTGTGTGTGCGTGCGTGCGTGCGTGCGTGCGTGCG
>NC_036863.1:37336917-37338051 GCF_002910315.2 Salvelinus sp. IW2-2015 | reverse complement strand
CAGTCATTTGGAATAGCAATTACACTCTGTTACCTAGCTACGTAAATGAGTTAGGACACTCACAGTATGGGGAAAAACACAGATACTGCAGCTATAGTGTTTAATACATTCAAATCCTAATCCACATAATCATATTCCCTCATTTTAGCTGGTCTTTTTGATGTGTTAACCAAATCCTCTACCCTGGATTCAGCCAAAAGACTGATACTGTATACACTCTCACACATGAATAAACAAGTACGCACACTCGTACACACCGCATTGTGTTAATTGGACGGATGATATTATCTCACCAGAGGGAGGGGATATCTGAAGAGAAACGGGTATTATTCTGCCACCTCCAATAACGACACTTGTATTACTTGTCTTAATGAAGGGAATTACAGATTGACTGGGGAATTTTTTCCCCCTCCATGATAGTGACAGCGTTGATTAGTATTTGCAGTCTGTTTTATTTTGTTTTCATCCGTTTGCTCACTCTCACAGTCTAGATCAAACGGCGGCTCAGATCACACGCTGTCTTTTGCCAAAGCACTGAAACCTAATCGCCTCTAATCCCTACGCCATCAGGTGCAGCTGCAGTGATGAGCAACTCTATTTCTCTGCCAAAACCAAACGTGTCGTTACATTGGCGATGTATCGGATGTCACAAATCAGGAGAGGTGTCAGACCACTTTGATTGATTCATCTGTTTTATTTTCATTGTATTTACATTGTGAATGTTTTGGGCTTATGGTGAGATGTTAAAGGATGTGTCCAATTTCACAGCCTCCTGTGTAAGTAGAGCAGGAAGCAAACGCATAACAATAAATATACAGTATCTGAGTTACCATGGACTATCTGTCAAAAACTTGGTCATGTTCCCAAGTCTCCGTCTCCCTGCGCCCCTGTGTCTCTGTGGTTAATGAGGACTGGACCTGGCTAGACTTAGCAGGCAGTGTTGGGTGACCTGCGCCCCCACTTCCTCACCCACTACCCCCCAGCCCTCCAAGGTCCTCTATGACACACCGTAGCAGCTGCTCCATGCCTCACTCAATCACTTCAGCCTTCAGGGCCGTGTGGAGAAATCTGATGTGGGTCTGTAGACTGTATCTCTGCCTGTCTTTGTCCTGCTCTTCCCTTCAGCCTTCAGGG
>NC_036863.1:37334890-37336177 GCF_002910315.2 Salvelinus sp. IW2-2015 | reverse complement strand
TCTTTGTCCTGCTCTTCCCTTCAGCTTTCAGGGCCGTGTGGAGAACTCTGATGTGGGTCTGTAGACTGTATCTCTGCCTGTCTTTGTCCTGCTCTATTTTTTTCTCGCGCATTTATTTGAGGAGAAAATGTAAATAATGTCTGTGTACAGTACAGTCTGTAGCTTCTCTCTTCTTCCCCCTCCTCAGTGCAGTTCAGTGTTCTCTTATTGGCTCTACTCAGTCATTACACCGAGGGTGTGTGTGACGTCTCGCTGACTCTTCGGGTAAAAGCCTTCTTTTTTTGTTTTCGCTCGCCAAACCACTGCCTGTGTGTGTCCAAGCTTGTGTTCTTTGTGTGTGGACACAAATAGACAGCCGCCCACATATCGTTAGGGAGATGGAGGAAGAGAGAGGAAACAGACTTAATGTGAGAGTACAGGGGAGTGTGGATGGCTGATGCAAACACATGGGCTCCCACTGAGACCTACAATAGAGTACAGCACAGCAGACACACATTTACAGAGTCAGACCCATTTACTGTGTGTCTGGCTCTGACTGGGGTGCTTCCATGCCTTTTGTACGCCACTGAACGTAATATGAAACAACACCGCCAGGTATCACTTAAACAACACACATTTACACACAAAAACCCTGTTACCACACACACCAGGGCAAATATTGCCAGTGCAGCAGTAAGGTGGTGGAAGGGTTCCACACTGCGACTATGTTTTGCTGCATGAAACTGAACAGCCCCTGTACACGGCACATTTCGAACCTCACTGCAGTTATTTCTTTCTGGTTTATTTACGTTCCCCCCTGTGGCCATTAACACTGCACACACAAACATGTGGCGTGGAAATCAAACACAACGTTGGATGCTCTGTCGCAGTTCGCGGGAGCTTGTAAATAGGGACTAGGGACTTCATCTCTGTCACAGGATCGTGCTGCCAAAGCTACCGTTACCATGCTACTGTGCCATGGTGATTGCTGCTGATGTACCATGGCTATGCTGCTACCACAATACTATTAGCAGTATCTGCTGTCTGCTGTTAGGACTCATGAACACAACTGCATTTACAGAACTATGTACTGTAGGTCTTTCAACTGTGGTCAAAGAGAGGTCTGTGTGTTGTTGCCACTAAATCAGTTTGGTATTGAGCTGCAATGTTACAGGGGAAATCACACAGATAATCTTCACCGAGCTTACTCTATCTCAACATCACTTTCACTGAGCTTACTCTATCTCAACATCACTTTCACTGAGCTTACTCTAACTCAACATCACTTTCACTGAGCTTACTCTATCT
>NC_036863.1:37333003-37334375 GCF_002910315.2 Salvelinus sp. IW2-2015 | reverse complement strand
ACTGAGCTTACTCCAACTCAACATCACTTTCACTGAGCTTACTCCAACTCAACATCACTTTCACTGAGCTTACTCTATCTCAACATCACTTTCACCGAGCTTACTCTATCTCAACATCACTTTCACTGAGCTTACTCTATCTCAACATCACTTTCACTGAGCTTACTTTAACTCAACAGATTACATATCTTTCTACCTGTCTCTCTCTCTCTCTATATATACTTCTGTCTTTATCACCCCCTCAGATTCCCTGAGTAGAGCATTTATAGTTTAGCATCAGATGTATGTGATTAGAGAAGTATTTCACTGCGGGAAGAGAGAAGACAGGCTGATGATATATGGAGAGATAGCGCCCTGCGTGTTGGATTAGCCATTAACACTATCACCTTTTGTCTAGCCTTTCTATCTCTTTCTCTCCCTCGCTCGCTACTCGTCTCTCGCTCAGTCTCCCCCAGCTACTCACCCCCACAGTACAAGTTAAACAATTAGGGACTACAGAGGTGTATGATTTCTATGCCAGGGAAGAGAACTGTGAACATTTGGAAAAATGCATTACATTCATAATCTTATATCATACCTCAGATCTCGCTCTCTCTCTTTCTTCTCTCTGTCTCTCTCTGTCTCTCTCTCTGTCTCTCTCTCTGTCTCTCTCTCTCTCTCTCTCTCTCTCTCTCTCTCTCTCTCTCTCTCCCTCTCACTCTCTTTCTCTCTCTCTCTCTCTCTCAGTAATTATGAGGATGCTCTGTTTCAGAGTTGTTCCCCAAAGCCCTCTTCTCATCTCTTCCGTGAGATGCTTTCTCTCCGCCTCAGCAGCTCCTTCTTGCTTGCTTTATCCTTCTGGCTTACTCTATGAAAAATAAAGAAGTATCGATAAAACAGGGCTTATGATGTATGACTTTAACATTTTAGAGTGGTTTAGGTGTTTATAAATAGTACTTTTTTGGAAGAAAAGCAATTGTATTTACTCCATTCGCATCAGACAAACCAGACAGACACACCAGACATTCATCTTGGCTGTCACGTGTGCACCCTCTCCGGCCTCTAGGTCACCAGGCTGCTCGTTATGGGCGCACACCTATCACCATCATTACGCACACCTTCGCGTCATCAGATTCACCTGGACTCCATCACCTCCTTGATTACCTGCCCTATATACAGTTGAAGTCGGAAGTTAACATACACTTCGGTTGGAGTCATTAAAACAATTTTTTCAACCACTCCACAAATGTCTTGTTACCAAACTATAGTTTTGGCAAGTTGGTGAGAACATCTACTTTGTGCATGACACAAGTAATTTTTCCAACAATTGTTTACAGACAGATTATTTCACTTATAATTCACTGTATCACAATTCCAGTGGGTCAGAAGTTTA